>NW_017296027.1:556753-557418 GCF_001594075.2 Trachymyrmex cornetzi
TGTAACGGTTTCATTTGGACCCAAGAGTTCATAATATAGCACACCTTCCTGGTCCCACCAAACGCACAGCAAGGTCTTATGCCCGTGAATATTCCTCTTCGGCGTTGAAGCAGATGATTGGCCGGGGTCCACCCATGATTTTTTCCGCTCGGAATTATCAAAATAAATCCATTTTTCATAGCCAGTCACGATGCGCCACAAAAAACTCTTTTTTTCTTTACCTGGCAAGCAAAGAAGTCGCAATAGTCAAACGATTCGAAATGGCACTTTCTGACAACTCATGTGGTAGCCATCAAGCCATCTCCCTTCCTCATGGATCTTTCCCATGGCATGCAAGCGTTTTGATACGGCCTTTGGAATAACATTTAACTGTTTCGATAACTCTAAAAACGTTTGAGCTGGATTCTCATCAAGCAATTCTTGCAACTCAACATCTTCAAATTTTTTCGGCTGTCTTGGACGTTCTTTGTCTCTCACATCAAAATCACCGTTTCGGAAGCGTTCAAACCAAACTCTACATGTTCTTTCCGATGGAGTTTCATCACCATACACATCGGATAAGCGCGATGCGCTTCAGCTGTGGTTTTCTTGAGGTCGAAGTAGTGAAGAAGCACACGTCGGAAAAACAGCTTATCGCGATTCATTTTCAATCGATTGGAAAATCT
>NW_017296027.1:557467-567027 GCF_001594075.2 Trachymyrmex cornetzi
AATTAAGTTTAACACCTAATATATATATATATATATATATATCTATTATCCTTTAAAACTATATATATTCTTGCCTTTTTTTAGATTATCGATATTTTTTAAATTTTGGTTCCTACATGTAAAAATCATAAATTTGTTTTTCTGAAATCTCAAAGTAATTTCACAAATGTATAACATCGTATTCGATCGAATTGAATGATGAAGTAGAATTGCCATTTACTTAATTGATTTCAAGTTCTTCCCTCGCAGACAGAAATAACTTCTGTATAACGTGAGTAGCTTTAACTGAAAATAAAATAGAAAAATAAATGAAATACGTTAATTAAACAATGATATTCTGAACCTTTCTATTTTCCATTCTTTTCTCTATAAATTTATAATCTCTATTGTGTGTGTGTGTGTGTGTGTGTGTACTGTTTTCCTACTTTATATTTGTTACTTGAATATGCAAATAGCAATATTGTTATACGTAATAAAAACATTACCACTTGCTATTAGAATTGACTGCAAAGAAAGTTCAGAATAAGAGAATTGTTTAATGACATAAGAGGAGCAATGAAGAAAATTATAAATAAATGTATAAGTAATTAATAAACTTAATTAATTGCATTTGTAAGAATTACGAACTGTTAATTTTTTGGAACCACAATGGTTTGCTTTTCCAAGCAATACCGATAACATATGCGGGTATACCAGACACAGTGATCAGAATGCCCATACCAACTTCATATGGTCGTTGGTAGCATGGTACAATAACCAGAAAAGCACATAATGCTACGAACAGTATAGGTATCCATAATGGTATCTGAGAAGAAGAAGTTTCAATGACTTATATATACACACACCATGCGCGCGCGCGCGCGCGCGCGCACGCACTCACGCACACGCACATACTTTATATATAAATAGTAACGCGTACTAAATTGAGTAAAACAGACCTATAATTTTTTAATTTTAAACTTGATATAAAATGACTCAAATAATTTAAAATTAAAACAATAAAAACAACAGGACTACGAGCTAAGCTTGACTCGTAAAATAAAGAGCCTTACAATAAAGTTTAATTTGAGAGTACGTATATTTATTAGGTCTATCTCTGTTAGTTTACAAAGTAAAAAGTGGTAGCCATTTATATGATACCCTGTATATACATTGTTTAATACTTTCATGTATATGAAATACATTACCTTGATTGGTCGTTCCATATTAGGTCTTTTATAACGCAGCCATAAAATTCCAGCTACCGAGATCATAATGAAGAATGATTCTACTATACTGCAGTATGTAATCAGTACAAATATATCACCCGTGCATAACATTATGAGGGATAGAATACACTGCAAATGCAAAAAGATTGATTTATGATATAAAGAAAGGAAAGAATTTATTTTAACGTATAAAATAAGAAAGAAAGCTTTTAATTTTTGTTCTCCTACAGTCATAATTCAACATAGCTGTTATTAAGAGAGATTAAAAGCCTTAACAATTTAATTAGCAGACATAATTTAATATTGTACACACCAGAAATATTAAGGCAGGCATAGGTGTGAATCTGGTCATATTAATGTGGCTCAACATCGAGGGAAAATGGCCATTTCTGGCACCGACGAAGCACATTCTGGATGATGTCATAATATGAACGCTCAATCCACCAAAAGCGGATATAGCTACCATTACAGGTATTATCCAAGCCATATATCCGAGAAGTTGATTTCCAAAAGTCTAATAAAAAGACTAAATTTTGTATACGTTTGACAATCCCTGGCGGAAAAAAAATGTTTACGAAAAAGTACATCAAAGCTACATAGATTGAGACAAGATTTTAGAAATTCTTAATTTTTTTAGATATTTATAGTAGGATGTACAGTGAGGGTTGTTTGTCTTAGAAATTCTTAGTTTTTCGTAGATATTCGTAGTGGGACAATCGTTGTTCGAGAGTGAAGGATTTCTTGGTATTTCAAACAAACAATGTGTCACTTTACGTCCCACTACGAATATCTATAAAAAACTAAGAATTTCTAAGATCTTGTCTCAATTTATGTAGTTTTTCATAAAATTTTTCCACCAGGGATGCTATTGAAATCTAACTAATTAATTGTTACACAGGATGTTCGATCCATATCATCTTTTGTAGGTAGACTAAACTGAGTCAAAAAGTCCTTTGGTACCATTTTATAATTTTCGTAATAGTTGATAAGAAATTAATTCCTAAAGATTACACGTTCAATCGGCTTACTTTAGTAATTAATTTCTTTTTCCAGAGACTCGAACCGAAATTGTATTATGGATTAAAATTTCAGCCTGATCGAATCGTAATTATGGCCCGAGACTACTCAACTTTCGGTTATAGTGTTGGTTCTGGTTTTTTCAGTGACAACAGTGACTGTTACAGGTATATAATTACCGAAAACTAAAAAGGACTAAAAAGGATCTAAATGCAAGCGGACCCGGTACTTGTTACGGTAAAAGAATTAGAACCAAAAGTCGGATTTAGCTTCGGACCGTTATCCAGATCAAAATTTTTTCCCTGTTTTTAATTAAAAAATAAAATAGTATAACACTTTGATACTAAATTTATTTCGCGTTCTATCTGCCCACAAGAAATGATATACCGGATATCTTGTATATTGAATAAAAATATTACTTACCACAGCGATAGCGTTGGAAGCCATCATAGCAGTTGGAGTTAAAACGGTCAGATAAGCAACATTTGCCATAACATATATTAAGGTCACTAGCGGCAGTGATATGTAAATTGCACGTGGTAAATTTCTATTGAGTTAAGTCAATCAATTAATTTGATGATCAAGGAGTAAAATCAATATCGAAGTTTCGATTTTTTCTTTTCTTTTATAGTAGACTGATTAATCAATCATCTTTGTAACTTACACATAAGGATTTTTTAGTTCTTCCGTCATAAAATTCAGATAATTCCATCCTGAATAAGAAAATATACCAGAGTAAAAAGCTATAGCGATTTTTCCAGGATCGGTGTTCGTGTTTTCAAAACTATTTTCGAAGTTTTCTTTGTGTCCTAATTAATATAACAGATTAAAAAGAATAATTTTTAATAAATGATTAAAATGTTATTAAGAATTGAAAGATTTACTAAGAAACGTACCTATGCAAAGCCAGATTAATCCAGCTATAATAATCATCATTAATGCCCCAATTTTAGCAAACATAAATACATTCTGCATTTTTGACGTCTCTTTTACGTCATAACAATTGATGAAAGTGAGGAAACCTATAGGTGAACATAGTAGATTTTATATATTAAATTGAATAAAGTTATCCTCAAGCAATATGTTTAATTATATTTAAATTTTTTTAGCTGAGTATTTATATATAAATAATAAATATATCCACGCGCGTCGCTATTTACTTTTAAGCGCATATTTGCATTCAAATAATTTTGCATTATATCTTAAATAAGGTGGTGAAGTAATTAAACTACTACGATCTATAATTTTGCGAATATAGAGCTCTAAGGATCGGAGCTTTCATTAGATCAAAACCAATGTGCGTTATATTCATCAATATCATATCCTACACGAGATGACACTGTTTTTCCAAAATACATTGGATCTAGACCAGGTCGATAAAAAATCCAACCCAACGTAGGACTGGTAACCCAACTCGGCGGTCATTAACAATATTCAGAATTTCTTCAGCAGCTTCGGACAGGACGGAAACAAGGGCGACAAAAGATTATGGACACGGATGTAGAAAGAGGAAATGGATATTGGAAAATATTAGGATTGCTACCTGGAACTCACGGGTAGCTTATCAGGAAGACAAGATGAAATATTAGAAATAATGGACAAAAGGAAGATAATTAGTACTACTAGAAACAAAGAGAAACTGAAAGGAATCATGGATATAGACAACAAAATTATGATTTGGAGCGAAATATTTCAGAATCAAAGGGCGAAAGCAGAAGTAGCGGTACAATAGGTAGAAGATGGAAAAACGATAGTGCTATAAATATGTAGGGGACATCTAGTCAGTATTATGGGCGTCTACGCCCCAGAGGAGGGGAAAAAGAAAGAGACAGAAAGTTACAAAAACATACAATGGAATAAACAAAAGTCACTACATCGTGATAATAGAAAACTTGAATGTGAGAGCAGGGAACGAACCTATCGATAATGTCATAGGAAATCAGGGAGAACTGGAGGTTAATGACAATGGGAGAGCATTGCAACATTATTGAACTATCAATAATTTAAAAGTGACGAACACTTTTTTCAGAAAGTGAGATATCAACACATGAACATCCAGATGATAATGGAGCCTAATTGATTACGTTATAGTAAATAAAAAATAATGGCATTCCATGGCAAGAATAAGATCGGATCAAAAATAAGTCTGGAAAATATAACGCTGAAACAAGTCATCCACTTCAAATACTTAGGCTACAAGATCACCTACCAATACGATAGAAATATCGAAAATAAAGTAAGGAATTTTATAAGAATATATGGAACGGTTAGAAGAACTTTAGGCAACCAATGCAGAAAGGAAACTCTCTTAAGTTCTACAAAGTCATGGCCGTACCAACATAGTTGTATAAATGCGAAGCCTGAATGGTGAGATCACAGGATGCAAAGAAAATTCAAATGGTGGAGATGAGATTTCTGAGAAGTGTTAGAGGATGTACAAGAGCGTACTCATATGAGAAATGATCCGCCATCAGACAGGATTTAGGAGTCGCCACGGAGGAGAAAATTAAGGAGTACAGAAAGAGATGGTACAAACACGTAATTTGCATGGAAGACGCGAGACTGCCGAAGATGGCACTTAACTCTAAGGAAGGCGAGACATTGGCGTCTAAGAAAGAAATGGGCTATTGAATAGGAACACAGGTCGTAGAGCCTAATCCGTTTAGAAATTTGATGATAACGATCTTTAACAAAACACTAAAAACTCACATATACTCAATGCAGCGATTAATCGCACACCATAAACCGGAGTGTCGCAATTAAGAAAAAATGGTTGTACAACATACTGAGCAAATGTCAGTCCCATGATAGCGTTTGTTGTAGGTCTGTAAGCAATAAAGATATGTTTTTCTACCAATATTATATTGGGTGTTAAATTTAATTCCTGCCGTTTTTCGTCTTCAAAATTGATTTGTTTCGAAGGCAAGATGAATGAATACCACCTTAATCAAAGTAATTTCCTCCATTTTCTACTTTATTACTAATTAATAATACTTTATTAATAATACTTTGATTAAGGTATTTCCCTTCGAAACAAATCAATTTTGGAGACGAAAAACGGCAGGAATTAAGTTTAACACCTAATATACATCAATTAATGAAATTTAATTTGAAATTTACTTACACAAAAATTAAATTAGCGGCCCATAAATATAGAAATGAAGGCAATGCGCCAAAAGCTTCATGAATGTAAGCATAATCTCCACCACTGCGAGGTATGCTAGTACCCAATTCCGCATAACATAAGGCACCTACCATAGAAAGCAGGCCACATAGCACCCATATAATCAGAGATAATCCTACACTACCTACTTCTTGTATTACTCCCTTTGGTGAAATAAAGATGCCTGCAAACATGTAACTTAGCGGAAATTTGATACAATTGTACAAAACCACGAAATACATAAAAGTACGCTGTAGTTTTAAAAACTATTTTGAATTTTTATTTATTATATAAGCGGAAATAAGCGAGTTAAATATACCTGAGCCAAATATAATTCCCAATATGATAGCTACTCCTTCCAAAAGGCCTAATTGCTTTTTCATTTGTACCTTGCCCATCGATTTTTGCTGGTTATCAGATGACCGAATGAATTCTTTCTTTTGAAGATTCATCTGATAGTTCTGTCACTATTTGTGCAGAGCAATTTTTGTCTAAGAAAAATTCTGTTATTTTTATAGAAGATATCTTTTCAGTCAAGATATTAATTTAAGATACTCTTTGCTTAACTTTTAATTTTATTATATGGATTAAGAGATAAAGATTCTCACAGTTGATTCATGAGAGATTGATATAAGCAGGATATTTTAATTGTATACATATATCAGTTGCATTACCTGAAAGTATAAATATTAATTCTGTAAAGTTCTCTTTAGGTAATCTAAAATTTGTTAAGAATTTGTCAATTCTATTTATAATTTCATTTGTTCTTTAAAATCTGTAAACATAAAGATCATGAAAATACAAGTATACATAATTAAAATATGTACAGACAGATAATACGGCAGTTAGGTTTTTAAAAAATATCAATGGAAATCGTGTTATTCAAGACCAAAAATTAATACAGCAAATAAGATGAGATTTCATGAACTAATAAAACACATTAGTTTTATTATAATTATGGGAAATGACACGTTAGGTTAACTTTTGAAAACACTCTTGTGCTTAATTGCACAGCGATGAAGAAGAAAATAATTAGCACGTACGTTATTTAAGGCTCCTGAATAGCGACCATAGCCATATTGAATCGTGACGTCAAAAGCGAGAAATGACACGTTAATTTTATTATGTGCCATTTGTAATTAAATATAATTTGGATAAAACAAAATGAGAGTGCTTTAAAATATTTATAAAAATGTACGAAAATTATGGCTTATCCCGCCTGACAGTCAGTAAATAATCTTAAAAACTGATAAAAAGATACGTGTAAGTGAAAACATGA
Source organism: Trachymyrmex cornetzi (assembly GCF_001594075.2). Classification (NCBI taxonomy): domain Eukaryota; kingdom Metazoa; phylum Arthropoda; class Insecta; order Hymenoptera; family Formicidae; genus Trachymyrmex; species Trachymyrmex cornetzi. The sequence goes on from NW_017296027.1 coordinate 564,135, forward strand.
GGCTACGCATGCGTATTAAATAAAAGTATCTTTTATCACTTTGTACGATTATTTACTGTCAGGAAGGATAAGCATAGTTTTCGTCCATTTTTAAAGCAAATGTTTTAAAGCAATCTCATCATTGTTTTATTCAAATTGTCTTTATTTGTAAATGGCACGTAATAGAAATTAACGTGTCATTTCTCGTTTTTGTCATGATTCGAAATATGGTTGTGATCATTATATACTCAGGAGCCTTGAATAATGTACGTGCTAATTATTTTCTTCTTCATCGCTGCACAAGTAAACACGAGTGTTTTCTTGATTATAAAATGTACTTATATATATATTATATATATTTTTTGAAAATTTTGAAACATTTAAATGTTTATGTTTAGCTTTCCAAAAAATCTGTAATTTTTGACTTATTTACATTTTTAAAATATATCTTTATAAATTTCATACGGAGTTAAATGTTTGTTTTTACGTTTTTTTTAGTTAAAGGATTTATATTTAAAAAATAGAATTTCAATTTTGCCAAGTTTATGCCTTTTTGCATGGTTTTTAAAGTAAAATTTTGAACAGAATTTTCATCAGAGTTTTTATCCTCTGAATTAATTTTATTTGACTCACAATCACACACACAGATGTCATTTCAATAAAATCGGCTTCATTAGTCTTATGATCTCCTTCCCTTTTTTGTACTAATAATATTTGATTTCCTTCATTAGTCAAAGCATCAATTCTCTATGTATGTATTAGAATAAAACCATATTGTGAGGATACTGTGTTATACAGGAAATACGTGTATATATACAAACATTTTAAAATACAAATTCTATGTTGAATCTAAATCAAATCAGCAAATTATAAATCATAAAAGTATACAGTTTACTGAAAGTTGAAGGCTTTAAACTTGAAATATATCATATAATCGCATCTTTCTAATATATATGATGTCTGATTGAGCATCAAATTATTAAAAATTGCTTGTCAATATAGTTTAATTTGTGATATTATTACAGTAGTTTAATTGCATTTATAAGTTCGGAAAACCAATCCGGCACGCAGTTCAAATTACTACAAATATAGTACGTAATGTTAGCAAAATGTTAGCAATTTGGAGCCACATTGGCAACAAACTCGATCAGATTTTGACTACAAAATCATAGCTATCTGTGTCTGCATTTGGTTATGGATTTGTCGACAAAGTTTGTTGCAAATTGATAGCAAAAAAAATCGAGCAGAGTTTGCTCGAATTAGGTTCTGCTTTCAATCTGTACTCAATCTGTCGTCAGGTTATGCAGGACTATGTTTGATTTCTGCAAAATTGGGAAGCGTTATTTTTTATAATAAACATGACATTGCAATTTTTTTGTAACTAAATGTTAAGGTTGTGCTAAGGTGGGAAAAGTCGATTTTTTCGACTTTAGCACAACCTTAGTGTTTAGTTATAAAAAATTGCATCGTCATTTTCAAATTGTTTATTATAAAAAGTAACGGAAAAGTAACGGAAAAAGTAACGCTTCCCAGCTTTGGATTTCTGCTACCAATCTGCTGACATAGCATGTCTAGCAGCCTTTGTCATATTTCTGACAGCAATTTGCTGACAATGTCAGACAATACAAATTCTATGTAAAATTTTTTGCCTTTCTGCAATCAAAAATTGATAGCAGGCCCTGCTCAAAATCTGTCTCCGCAGACTTTACTATCAGGGATTAAAGATCTAGCTTCGACCATTATAGGCATTTAGTTTCTAATTCGTATTGATTGTGTTTTTACATGTACGGTCTAAAATAAGATTCTTGTTTTAAAAAAATGTAAATTATAAAAAATAATTAGCCCAATGACGGTTAACAATTTCGTACAATAGTTTATTTAATAGTTTAATACTTTTGTATTTAGAAGAAAAAACTTAATGTCAGCAAAAGAATAAAGTTCTGATTTATATAAACCAGGCCTGTCCAATTTGAGCTCTGGAGCCAAAACACAAAGCCATCATGTAAAAAAATTCAATGTAAGATTTTAGGAACTGTAAACTGTTAATAAGAGTCACTTAAATGCGTATCAATACTTTACAGTCCCCGAAATCTTACCCACATTGAATTTTTTGCATCGATGGCTTTGCGTTTTGGCTCCGGAGCTGAAATTGGACAGGCCTGATATAGACCTACAGAGTGATACACTTTAATCAAACATTTAGAATATTTTATTTTTGATGATACGAAAAAATGTTTCAAATAAAAGTGGAACGATTTCGAGAGGGACGTATTCTGTTGTATCATGTTTTTTTTCTAGGTAGAAGTGCTACAAACAGTAAATGTTGACAAGAGCCCATCCACCTCAAATTTTGATAAAAATACACAGAATTGATGTGTTTTCACGTAAAAATAAAGTGACAAGAATAAAAGTGTCGCTCTGCTCCGAAATATTAATCGTTAAAGTTTTTTTTTTTGGAGTGTCCTTCGGATTGAGGAAAAATACGCGCCTTGTGTCCTAAATCGTTAAAGTTGATAACTAATGAGGTTAGGAAATCTGTCACAGTTGCGAAATGCTGCGATATACCGCGATCACATTTTCATGCTCTGTGGCTACATGCGCATGCGTTTTAGGTATTTGTCTGTTTTAAAAACATAAATTCTCTGTTTTAACCCTCACAATACCATGTTCAATTCGGTCATCGGTCATCGGTGCCTCATTTCTAGATTCCTAATTTTCTACCATCGCGCGTCGTGGCCATCGGAGATCGGGCCGATCGGGGGTCACTAGAATCCGTTCATGTTTTCACCTACTTAATGCTGGATTCACACTGCACCCGATTTGCTTCGTACGACGCTCTTCAACCAATGGCTGCGTTCAGCAGACTCAACAGTTTTGCAACCGTTTTGTGATTCTTCGCTAAGATAGGACTATT
>NW_017296027.1:567300-577849 GCF_001594075.2 Trachymyrmex cornetzi
ACTAATCACAGTCAAGTATTCCCTTCTCATTCGGCGGTAAGAAGGGAATACTCGAAGAAATACCATAAGAAATTCGTAGATCACCGTAGAAGCACTCTGTAATGGCTCCGGCACACCAGCGCGATGTTCGTCGCGCGCGACACGCGATATCCAATGAGTGTACAGCTTTACCGATGTTCTCATTCTAAAGGTATACTCTCATTGGATATCGCTCGTCGCTCATCGCTCATCGCGTCCAGTGTGCAGTAGCCATAAGAGTTCAATTTTTTGAACTCTTATGGCCCCGCCACACCAGCGCGATGTTCGTCGCGCGCGACTCTGTACACATATCTGAAGTAAAAGGGTAAAGTAATGCTTATTACTTTTAAAGCTAAAGTTTCTAGGTCTTGTAAGATTAAGTCTGTAATATTATTTATAAATATTATTTATATCCATACGATAAATATTATTTGTAATAAGAATCAGCGTTGGTTATTATTCTTCTTATTTTTATTCATTATTAATAAAGTGATCTTTTACATGTTAATTCTGACGTCACCTCTTTCTCTCCTCTTTCTTGATAAAGCAATGTAATGAGTTCAAAAATAATTCTTCAAAACAGAATAATTTTACATTTGGTATGCGTCAAGACCATATAGAAAGTGAGACAACTATACAATATAGTTAAATAGGTATTCTGAAACGAACTGAAAAAAATTAAATTTATTACAAGAAAATAATTTATAAAGGCTTACAAAGCATTCATCGGAACATTAATAATGATATATTTAATGACTGCAAAAAAATGGTATCTTTATAAACAATATAAACGCAAAATCAAAGAATGATATGAAAAACGTGGCAGAAGATAATATGAATCATGATGACAGATAATTTAGTTAAGCACGGTACAATTTCAATAATATCCAAGTAGAGGAAAAAAAATGTAAAAGTAACAAAAATTAATAAAAAAGAGATAATAAAAAGTAATAAAAATTAATAATATAAATATTTACATGCTCACAAAGTAATAATGTGCAATATACACTTCTTCATATTATCAACTTACGACATGAAATGTCTACTTTTGATATTATAGTCGCTTATATAGGGGAAGGTTCATTAGTATCGGATAACGGGTGATATAGAACAAAAAGTGTTTAAATTTTTAGACATAATGTGTGGTAGCACTTGTGATGCTATTGATAAGTATCTATATTTATACGTGAGAGCTGCGATCTCTCCATATTAACAATAGAGGCAATGTTGTTTATGAGTTATTGTATATTTTGTTTTAAAGCTTCATACTCTTGTATACGGAGCTAACTTCATTAATCAATCACAATATTAAATGTGAGTCAAATTTAACTTTTAGTTCATTAAATAGTATCTATTATTCTTTAAATTCAACATGGGAAAGATACGAGGCAAATGGGAAGAGGAGAATATGATATCAGCTGTAAATAAAGTAAGAAATAAAAAGATGATAATAAGAGAGGCGAGTGAGCGATATTCTGTTCCTAAAAGTACAATACGGGATAGATTATAAAAGCTATTAAACTGAAGCTATTGTAATCATTTGTATGTCTAAAATAAAAGAATTTGTAATTCATGTGAACATGTTATTTTAAAAAATATATTTTTGTTCGATATCATCCTCCAATTTTCGTAACCAAAGAAATATAAAAAATATAATTAAAGGGCGAAGTAAGAGTCAATACGCAAAATTGTAGTCCAAAAATTCGTACATGACAGAATGAATTAGTCAAAATATAAAATATATGATATAAAAGAGATAAAATATATAATATAAAAGAGATAACATTTAATTACAAGTTTCGGCTACTAGATTGAGCCCTCTTCAGATATCGTTATACATAAATATGATATACAATAAGATCTTGTGAAAACGCATACTAAATCTTGTACGGATGTAAAGATCTACGCCGTTCACATGCCATTCGTGGTCAATGACTCTTGAAAATCAAGAGGTACGTGTAAATTACTGTTAAAATTTTTTCTCCTTATGTAATTGGTATGTCGGTATAAAGCGAACATTGTGCAATAATTATAATGTACTCATTTTACACATTCGGTCGACGATACTGATCAACACATTAGTATGTGTTGATCAGTATCGTCGACCGAATGTGTAAAATGAGTACATTATAATTATTGCACAATGTTCGCTTTATACCGACATACCAATTACATAAGGAGAAAACATTTTAACAGTAATTTACACGTACCTCTTGATTTTCAAGAGTCATTGACCACGAATGGCATGTGAACGGCGTAGATCTTTACATCCGTACAAGATTTAGTATGCGTTTTCACAAGATCTTATTGTATATCATATTTATGTATAACGATATCTGAAGAGGGCTCAATCTAGTAGCCGAAACTTGTAATTAAATGTTATCTCTTTTATATTATATATTTTATCTCTTTTATATCATATATTTTATATTTTGACTAATTCATTCTGTCATGTACGAATTTTTGGACTACAATTTTGCGTATTGACTCTTACTTCGCCCTTTAATTATATTTTTTATTGTTATATAAAGAGTCCTTCTATTTGTTTAATACAAAGAAATATAATGATATTTATCAATAATAATAATAAGCAAGCCCATCAAAGCCAAGCATCAGTTAATCGGATGTACAATTTATTTTCGTGTAATTAAACAAGTCATATCACAAATTAAATCAATATACGTTTCGACCCCTATTTTTTGGGTCCTTATCAATATAATATACCCTAAGTCCGCTTACATACTATACGCAATTTCCAACGAAACGACATAGCTCCTTCTTCTTTATCCAATTACCACGTTAGCTGTGTAACGAAATACTCACGTCAATATAACACACACACACCAGCATAAAAATTAATGTACATCAAAAATTATATAAACTGAACATACTATCAAACTGGTACACTAATACTAAAAATTGAAATTATGAAATTGAAAATTACGTATGCAGTCGTAATCATTATGTTAAATTGGAAAGAAAATTCATATAAAATATGAATTGCGATAAAAGACACGAACAATGCGTTAATACTTTCTAAATTCCTGAAAATTAATAAAATAGAAAAGTTACCTGAATTAAGTCAATCACGCACCGTTATTACATAATAATCTTAATTTGTAAAGTAATATGAAATTTAAATAAATAACATTACGTCAATATATGAATAAATACAATGATATAAACTTACATAAAAAGAGAACGAATCCAGTACATTATGTCAAAAGGGTAGAACACATTGCCCATCAAATGTCAGATATCCTGTGTAATCATTCACGCCAAAGTAAAAACCGATTAGAAAAATACTGCAACATTCCGTTATAACTGAACATAGAATTGGTCATCACCATGAATTTGTATAGTATGTAAGCGGACTTAGGGTATATTATATTGATAAGGATCCAAAAAATAGGAGTCGAAACGTATATTGATTTAATTTGTGATATGACTTGTTTAATTACACGAAAATAAATTGTACATCTGATTAACTGATGCTTGGCTTTGATGGGCTTGCTTATTATTATTATTATTGATAGATTCTTTCAAGCCTATTTTTAGATATTTGATAATGATATTTTTAAAAATGTCAAAATTTTTGCTACTTTTATTTTTAGAAAAATATGTGGTGGGATACTTTTCTGGGTTTTGGATTGGTCGAGATTGTGGGGGAGGAAAGGAGTCGGTTCGTATCAACAAGTGTCTTCTTAAATTTATGATTCTTCTAAATAAATGCACGTGCACCGATTAAGACGAGCGCACGTGCACTGTCGGCACGCGCGGCCGTCAAACACTCTCCTTGGACTTCGCGTGTCACTCTTATATTTTATGGTCGCGGACATCGTGAGAATCGTCCGCGATTTACTTGTCGGAAAAATGCTTAGGCGCCAGTACTGACATTAATTGTCGTTTTTAATGGCGCTGTCCAAGGGAAGTGTCATCGGTGGTGCATTAGCTCCCTGCGTTCACCGATTCTAACTTAATTTTATTTGATGTTAATGGAGACACTGGAGTATTTTGCTTTAAACTTTCTCGTGGGAAAGATTTTTATTATTTTTCTTAGAAATCTTAAGGGTTGATAACTCCTCCTGAGGTCTCCGTGAGAAAAAGAAAAGAAGCAGCGTGAGTCCGCTGAACGTAACAAATGTATGGTTTACAACGTGTGTTTATTGGGATATAAATGTACTATAATTAATTTAATGACAATTATATAACGTAATAATTTCTATGGTAATTATATAAAATAAAATATTTCAATGATTTACATAATTGCAATATAATATTTAGTTTAAGTTGACTGTTATACTAACTAGACATAGGTAATCACCGGCTCATTTTACGCTCTTATATATTATTCTTCCTTGTACCATTTTTATTTCATATAATTTATGAACTTCACACATAATTATCCTATATTATTATTTATATTATTTTTGTAGCTGTTGATCTTGAGTAGTTTCTATCTTCACTGATTAGTTTCTGAATAGTCTCCAAATTAAACATATGATATCTCCTTATATGTATAAGAAGTTGCTTGCCTCGACAGATGAATTTTTTTATACAGATAACATGCATTTTATACATTATATCTTTTGAAGATGGCTCGAATAATGTGCCGAAATGTTAAGGGAATTATATGTTTTGTTTTCTATTATTTAATAATTTTTATGTGTTTCAATATTTTTTAAACACGTACTGTGCGTGTGTGTTGATTCGCATTTGCCTTTTGTTAACAGTGTTTTAATGATATTTAGATTAATATGTAACATTTGTAGAGGAAAAAGTGATGTGAGCTGTTATTCTAGGTCTCTTTTAAAATTATGTTATACCTAATTAATACCATTTTGTTTTTAATTTATTTTTAGCATAAGTGTCGAAGTTGTGAAGTAATTGACATCACGATTGGCATGATTTGCCCGTTAACAATCAACAATTGCTTTGTCTGTTTTAAAAAAAATCAAGTTTGAAGAAATGTAAAAGAATTGCTTATATATAATTATATGTAAAATTATACATAGTTATTTATGTGCATATTTTTGCATTTTTCTAAATTTAATTTTTTCTAAAATAAAAACAATGTGAAAATTCCCATTGATTATTTTTGATGTTTTCTCCATATTATTATTATTTTTAATACATTAAAAAGTAATTTTACAAAAGAATAAAAGATGTATTGATATATTTCATGTATAATTTATATATGTTTATAAATATTTATGCGCGTTTAGGTATGTTTATACACATTTATGTGTATTCATATATAAACAATTTTTTATCGGTAATCTATTACGTTCACTAGAGGAATGATTGAGGAGGGTGAATGGGGAGAGAGAGGAAGGAGAGAGGGGAGAGGCGGGAGAGAGGGGAATAATAACTTTCTTCATTTAAACAATTTTTTTCTATTTAAACAACAATAAGTGACATTAGATCAATGTGTACACAATCCGTACAGCACACTTTATTATTAAGACATCCTAGGAACATCCTTAGGATGTGGAGAACATATAGAGATGTCTTTAGAATGTCTCTTGGAGATCTGTACTGCATGAGAACTAACAAAGAAAAATGCCGTAATCGGTCTGCATTTCAGTGCTTAATAATATTTCGTTGTAAATATTTATCTCGTATTCAATTCTATGTATAAAAATAATATTGCAACTCTCTGGTCGTTTGCAATATTATAGATTTGAATATAATTAAAATATAAAAGTTTACACAAAAATAAAATAAGGTTTATTATCATATTATCACTTTTTCTTCTACAACATTGTAGTTACGTGTTATGTTTACATAATTTTATGTTATCTACTTATATAAGTCCAACGAGTGGGAAATTACAACTAATATGGATGTTACATATAACGTATACCTTGTATTACCTGTTTACTGGATTAACTTAAGTGGGGATGTATCATAAAAGCATTGCCGAGTTAGCGATATCCTCATTTTGACATAAAATTGAATACGATATAGAAAGATTAATATCAAGTTGTACTGATATTTTGCATTAATTATTGCTTAATATAATGTTTGGAAATAGTGTTTTGATTTATTTGGCAATTGTTGCTATAAGTTATTTTTTTTGGAATTATTACAAAAAAATATTTTTTATTAAAAAACTGAATACTTTACCAGGACCAAAAGCATTGCCACTTATTGGCAGCTTTTATCATTTTCTTTTAAAAAAAGGTAAGAACAAATAATAATATTTTCAAATTAACACAGAATCTAAAAAATAGCATTTATGTATGTTTATAGATATTTATACATATTCATGCCTGAAAAATTTTTTATCGGGTATTATGTTAAATATAATAACTAAAGGTTTAACATGTATATATGTATAAATTATTATTTTTCCGTCAAATTAATTGCTAAAATATTATAAGATATTATTTCACTAAACTCGAGTGATATTTGTAAAAAAAAATATAAACTTACCGTAAAATTATATTATATATAAAATCAGATATACAGGGCGTCTCGAACATTTTTACCAATCACTTTTGTGTAGATAGAGCGGACTAAACTGAGTCGAAAAGTCCTGCACCATTTTGCAATTTTCGCAATAGTTAACAAGATATTAAATATTAAAAATTGCAAAATATTGGTCTTGAATAATTTTTTACTCAAATACTATCAACTTTACAGAAAAACTGCAAGAGACAAAAATCATTTATTTTCTTCTCATAAAGTTCTGCGAATTTTTTCAGAATTTATTATCAACTTTTTAGTACTGCATTTTCTTATTTTTACCAACGTGAGAAAATACGGTATTAAAAAATTCTGAAAAAAATTCAGAAAAAATTCTCAGAACTTTATGAGAAGGAAATAAATAATTTTTGTCTCTTGCAGTTTTTCTGTAAAGTTGATAGTATTTCAGTAAAAAATTATTCAAAACCAATATTTTGCAATTTTTAGTAATTAATATCTTGTTAATTATTGCGAAAATTGCAAAATGGTAGAAAATTTTTCGACTCGGTTTAGATCGCTCTATCTACACAAAAGTGATTGGCAAAAAAGTTTGGGACACTCTGTATAACAGATAATATCAGCAGAATTTAAATATATCTTAGTGTTTTAATAAAATGTTCTTTTATAAGTATTTCAAAACATAAATGTGTATCATAAGTAACATTAAAGAGTTGGCATGTGTAGTAATTGAAACGCATAATTTGTTATACTCACTTTACTTGTAATAATAAAATAGATGGGGAAAAAGGTAGTTTTGAAGTAAATGATATTAATGTCTAATTTTTTGTAACGTTATCTAGACACATATACAGTAAAGTCCCAGACACAATGCGAGGGAATAGCGATAGCGATAGCGATAGAAATAACACGATTTTAAATATTAGAAATCGGATACAGTTTCTGATAGATTGAAATCGCGTAATTTCTATAATATCGCTATTCCTTCGCATTGTGTCTGATACTTTATAAAAGTGTTTTGAAATGATTAATCGTCGTGCTTTTATCCTAAACAATTTAAAAAGCAGAAATACAAATACAATATAAAAATAAAAAACAAGAAGTTTGTACTTATTGCTATCTGACTTGACGTAGAATCGTGTGCAATGAGGAGCAAAAATGAACTTGTACTTTGGTGTATAGATGAGCGCGCCGCTATATATACGTTGGTGTAGATGAGCGCGCCGTCTGCAGTATGATGTATTACACCGAAGTACAAGCTCATTTTTGCTCCTCATTGTACATAAACACATAAATATTCATAAAAGCTTTGAACATATTGTAAATATAATGCATATGTTATAATTAAAATATATAATATACATTTTTATCATAATAACATACATAAGTAGTCTCTAAATAAAAATATCTCTAAATTGAATTAAAATTTTTAGATATTATAAAAACTATACATGATTTCTCAAAAGATTATCCTTCTCTTTGTCAAGTTTGGATGGGCAGCAAGTTATTCATTGCGGTATATAAACCAGACGAAGCGAAAGTAAAAAAAGATCATTCACTCTAATATAATCTTAATATAATCTTAATATTACATTTATATAATTATCTTATTTTTATATTAAATTTATTTATATAACTTTAATATTATATTTTATGTCAATTAATTACAAATTAGTTTAAAAATTAATGAAATATTTATATGTTAGTTACTCAAACGAAAGAAAAGCGCGCGTGCCATCACAAATATGCAATAAAAATGAATAATTTATAACGTTGCAGACTATTTTACACAGTAGAAATTGCATAGATAAAAGTATCTTATACAAATTTCTTCAACCAGCATTTGGCACGGAATCATTGATTATTTCTGGTAAGATATATATGAAAGAGTAAAATATATGAGACTATTTGCTTTTTGTAACTCTTTAATTAATTATTTTGTTTATCAGTAATTTAAAATGTAATTGAAAGGAGTTTAAGTACTTTAGGTGATTTGAGAAGTACGCATACATCGTTGAGTTCATCCTTTTTTTTTACTCAATTTTACTTTTTATTGAATTAAATAATCGTGATTAAAATTGTCCTAGTATTCAGGAAATTTTTTTTTTCATATCTTCAACAGAAGAAAGCAACGGCTGATTTTATTACTTTGTTGACACTACGATTTTCTCTGTTTTTATAAAAATCGTTTCTTTATTAAAATTAATTATTATTAAAATCATGACCTTTCATTTGCACTGTACAGGATAGTTCATTTAATATAGTCAATTTTCTCCGATTTTTTCCAATTATATAATTTTTTTACATAGTGTGATATTTTTTGTAATTATTCTACATATAAAAGTATTAAGGTAGAGATATAAAAAATTATTAGTTTACGGGGTATTTAATATTTTATTATAGTACATGTTGGCATAAAATGTTAAATATTTTGTAAGTTATTAATTTTTTGGTAATTGTAGCAAAACACATATTGGTTTATTTCAAAAAGTATCCATTTCATCTACACATTTTTTTTTAAGCAACTATGTGTTTTCTTTACACCAATTGATTCATTTTTTTATCCTGTTTATAAAAGTATTAAAATACGATTTTCAAAAAATTAATAGTTAAAGAAATAATTTTTATATAAAAAGCAAAGAAAAATTCGCAAATATCGTGTTCAACAAAGTGATAAAATCAACCGTTGCTTTCTCCCGTTCAAGATGTGAAAAAAATATTTCTCGAATACTAGGACAATTTTAATCACGATTTTCGAATTTAGTAAGTAAAACTGAATAAGAAAAAAGATTAACCCAACAATTCCTGCGTACTTCTCAAATCGCTTAAAATACATGAACTCCAAAATTATTTCATTTTATTAAAAAACAAATATGTAATAAACATTTTAGCTATAATATTACATCGTCTTCAGTGTAAAATCAATTAATAAATAAGGTAACGCCGGGTCCAGTGTGAGCCTCCTAAGCTTCGAGAATTTTAATTTTTTGCTGAAGTCAAAATTGAAAATTAATAGCCAGATTCAAAAGAGGGAACATTTTTTAACATTAAAAAAAATATGAGACGTATTCATATATTTATATTGATACAGTATAGAGTTAAAAGAAAAATAGCGGCGCATTTGGGGCACCTTAGTAAAATGTGTACCCAATGATCCAGTTATCCGGCCACTGGTACATTGATGCGTTCTATTTCTATTTAAATATTTTAATTAATATTATTGTTATAAGATTCAAATAATTTTTTCTTGCTTAGGGAGTCTTGAATTTTCAAAAATGAATACAAATATTTATATTAAAAACTTTTCTAATATTATAAATTGTATTATTTATGATAATCTACGCTTAAACGTCCGGCTATTGGGACATTTACCTCAAATATAGTGTTGTAAAGTATGAATATATAGAGTTACAATAACATGAATTACGGAAATTAATATAACCACGTTTTTATAATTATAGAATGCAATTAGAATCCGACCGAAATCATATTTTGACCTCCGCCGACACCGAAAACGAATATTCGGTTGTCATTCAATTTCGGCTGAAAACGAAACTTACATAAGCTTTACTAAAACAAAGAGACAAAGGGAAACTGACGGAGTTACATTTTTTTCGGCCTGAATCGAAATCAACATTTTTAGATTAATTTTTCAGAGATTGTATAATTCTCAGAAATCATGACTTTATGTACTTTTTAAAAAACAAGATTTTATTAAAATATCTAACTATAATATTATAATAATATTGCATCCTCAACTTTTAAAGAAATCAAATCACAGTTATTATTAGGATTACGTCAAAGTTTGTACTCAAATTGTCTTAAGCTTAATCAACGAGTTAATAATTAAAATCGAACAGTTGTTTTTTTTTGAACGCTCACCAATGCGTTGCAACTTGTATAGTTTCGGTTTACTCACCGAAATTTTTTCTTAATTTCGATCGAAACCGAAATCAAACCGAAACCGAAACCGAAATTTCGGTCGGACTTTAAAGCAATTACTTTAAAAGCAATTACTTACTTACGGAATATTACATCACGACTACGACGTATCAGTTTTTCCTGTTTTTATACAAACTGGGCCCGGTTACTTTATATAAAT
>NW_017296027.1:577863-583116 GCF_001594075.2 Trachymyrmex cornetzi
TAAGCAATTTTTATAATACTGTTTGCAATTTTGCAATAATTAAGTTTTTCATAAGTTATGCAAAAATGAGCGTCTGACAAAATGGGCTACAAAACTGACATAGTAGGCAATAATACCAACATTCCTATTATATAAATAAAGATATACCAACATTCCTATTCTGTAAAGAAAATTAATTTATGAAACCGTAAACATTTAAAATGACATAATATTATCAATAATACAGTCACTATTATTTTAATTACGCAATTTGCAAAAGAACACTGTAAGAATTTTCTTCTCGGATTCATAGAATTGGTTTTTAGCTGATTTGGTATAGAAATAAGCCACAAATATATGAATTATGAGTTTGTACTTCTTTAATTAGCTAAACAGATCATGATTTTATTAGTATTAATAAAGTGCAATAGTTAGTTTCTGAGAAATAAGGGGGTGTCACTTTAGGAGACCTATGTCAGTATCGGCGACTTTCCTCTATATATATGTATATATATATGTCCTTTCAATTTTTTTTTAATATGGCCGGAGACACTACCGCGTCTCCTGATATAAGCATATAATATAGATATAAGCAAACATAATTACAGAAAGTAAAACGCAGTTGTTCTCAAGTAAGTACAAAAAAAAATAATTACATGTTTGAAAATCCATCCACATAATAGTGATTCGCAATGGAAAAACCGGATTGTAAAGAATAATTATTAGAAAACCGGCTTACGATCAGGTTGTCTCATTGCGAATTACTATATGCGAATGGATTTTTCACAAATGTAACTGACATTTTTTGTTGCACCTTTACTTGCGAAGGACTTTTACTTTCTATTATAGTAGCTATAATTTATGTTTGCTTATATCATTAATTTATATATTTATTAGTTAATTTTACACTAATATAACCTGATTTTATAGTCAAAACGTTTTGTAGTATTTTTATTGTTTCAATACATTATTATATGTTAATATAAGCATCTACATATAGAGTAATGACCTAACTATTATTTTTGTTTAAATAAATTTTAATTTCACTGATCCTTTGTATTTACTTATTATTTTCATTAATATTTACTTTCATATCACATTTTATTTATATTAATTATATTTCCTAATATTGTTTAATGATATTAAACTTTAACAACGCTATCAATTTCTCGGAACATTCCTTCGTCGTAATTATTTATACGTAGGTACATTATACCTCTTTTTATTATCATGATATTGTTTATTATATTTTTACGTTGTTCGTTATAATATTTTTTTCAGAATCCATGTGGAGTCGAATGAGAATAATGACTGCACCAACATTTAGTTCATTTATGTTACAAAGTTTTTTTAATACGTTTGTTGAACAATCTGTAGCACTTACATGTGAATTAGAAAAAGTTGGTTTAAATAAAAATGAAATTATTCATGTAGAACATATATCAAATTATACTTGGAGAATTGCCTGTGGTAAGACTATATAATTTAATACAAATTATATATTACAAAAATATTATATTTTACGTGTAACAAATGAAAATTTTAAGTAGTATATAAATTCACACAAGAATCATACAACCATTTAAGATCCAGCTAGACCGTTTAAGGGTTTGATTTCTATAGTTTGTGTTATCTCATATACGGTCCTATAATATATTATATTGCTTATTTACGTCTCCTAAAGAGATGTTGTTCCTTCATATATTAATTATTGCGAAGAATATTACTAAGGCCTCGGTAGTTTAAAGGCTTAGGTTCCGCTTGCACGGAATGTAAGAGATCCGGGTTCGACTCCCGGCTGAGGTAATATTTTTCGCAATAAGAATTAATTATTTACAGATTTTAATATGTCATTTAACTTTATTAAGATCGTTTCGAAGATGCGAATAAGCATCAAAAATTTGTTAAATTGCTAGTCAATTTAACTCGTGATATTACTGCGGTAGTTTAATAGAGTTAGCGTTTCAAGACTGAAAAATCACTTTAGCGCGCGTTTCTGGGGACTACACACGTAGTATATAAATTTACATAAGAATCATACAAGCATTAAGATCCAGCTAGACCGTTTAAGGCTTTGATTTCTATAGTTTGTGTTATCACATATATGGTTCTATAATATATTATATTAAATAATTATATGTTTATGAATATTTATACGTATTTATGTATATTTATACATATTCATGCATGAAAAATTTTTTACCAGGTATATTATATGTATTATATAGACGTATAAATAATGTAAAACTTAATGTTGTATCGATTGCGCACATTAATATTTGATTAATAAAATTTCTTTTTACATGTTATTATGTAAAGACTGCATGATGGGCATCAAGTTGAAACCAAATAAAAACAATCAATGTACAAAAGCAGTTCAAAGGTATTTAAAATTTTTTTCAAATTCTAAATATATTTATAATTAATGCAAATCGTATTAACATCAATAGATATAAATCTATTTAAATAAAATTTTTATCTGTTCACAAAAATTACATTATATGTACAAGAAAATTTTTTGTGAAAAATGTAACTGGATATATCTCCATATGAAAAGTATTCGTACATCAAATTAGACTCGCTGTACGTCGATTGTGAAGTTTCTACGAAAAAACAATTCCTATGAAGTTTCAATCCCTTTTTATGGAGTGAGGTTTTATCTACCTATTATATTCCAAAAAAGGGATTGAGATTTTACTCCTTTGAAGTGAATCTCATACCAAAAGATTAAATCTCATTCTAAAAAGAGTGAAAAAAGGGTAAAATTACCGTATTTTAGCTTAAACTTCTTATACATGTTTTTTCGGATTTTTTGATGAATTGAATCATTTGCAAATCACGTGTTGAAAATCACATTAAAAGTAGCACAATTTCATCAAAATCTTTTATTGCAATCTTCGATATTTTCTCATTAATTTAGTTTGAAATTTAATTTGAAATTAACGTTTGCAAATGATTTAACACATCAAAAAGTACGAAAAAATATACATAAAAAAGGTTTTGTTTTTTAAACTAAAATTGGATATTTTATTCAATGTCTTGAGTAATGAATAACACAGGTCAATTTTGATTAAAGTAATGGAATCTTCTTTATGCATTTTTATTTTCTTTAATTTGTTCAATCATTTGCAAATGTTAATTTTAAGCTAAACTAAGAGGAAAATATTAGAAATTGCAATTAAAGATCAGATTTTTACGAAATTGTGCCACTTTTAATGTGATTTTCAACATTCCCATCAGATCAGTTTGAAATAACCATTTTTAATGATTCAACACATCAAAAAATACAAGAAAACGTGTATCATAAGAAAGGTGGGCCAAAATCCAGTAATTTTACCATACTTCTTTGTCACTCTTGAACAAGAGTGATAGTATTTTCACTCTTTTTTCAAGACTGGCTCAATTTTCAGTTCTTTCGAGTGAGATTTTACTCCACGAGATTTAGAGAATACTTATATTGCAGACATTTACACTCCATAAATATTGATGTGTCGAAGCCAATGTGGATCGTCAACGGTTCAATAATGCATATCATGTGTATTTAACTGTCTATGATTTGTAAAAAAAATGACTCGTCTGTAAACAACACATAATCGAAGAATTGTTGATCAATCTCTAACTGGTGTAAGGCCCATTCGCAGAATCTTTGCCTATTTTGAAAATCGTTACCACCAAGAGATTGATGTAAGCATATGCGATAAGGATGAAAATTATGGCGTTTCAATATTTTCCAAACACTTTTATAGTAGATAAATCACATTGAGAAGCGATTTGTCGACAACTAATATTTTTATTTTAATTTATGGAGAATCAGGCCGAAACTCAGTGCGAGCTACACAATTGTATGCGGAAAAATATCCTCATCGTTACTATCCATCCAGATGTACATTTGATAGATGGTTAAGTCATTTTGCGAATCAGGTAGTGTCTATCAAGCTGAAAGAAATCGTCACAAGACAAAATGTAGCAAAAAGCGAAAACTTTTGTTTTGGCGGCAGTAGCTAAAAATCCACACATTACTTGTCGACAAATAGCTTGTCAATGTGATTTATCTACTAAAAGTGTTTAGAAAATATTGAAACGCCCCCTCCCCTCCATAATTTTCATCCTTATCGCATATGCTTTTTTCTATGGGGATACATAAAAAGTCGAGTTTATTGTGATAATTTGGCATATTCCGGTAATTCGGAAGAAGATTTATATGGGGGTGCTACAATTATTTATTTATTTATAATTTTTTTTCGGGGGTAGACACAAAATTTTTTTGATGGACAAATGTGGACAATCGATTGCGATGTCAAAATTCACATTTAGGGGTGCCAGCTTCATAGACTTACGCTTTAGGTGAGAGACACGCGGAACGAGGATTCTGAGATCGAGTCCCGGTCGAGCCCAGTCTTTCGTTGCTGAAGAATGTAACCTAAATTTTTCTGTTAAGAAAATTAATGGAATAGCATTAAGAATACTTTATTCTAGATTTGAGAACTTTTCATTCAAGAAGAATTATATTCTTTTCTGCAGAATAAATACGATTGGCTCTATATCAATCTTATTTTACACTAGATCGAGGAATAATAGCATTGAATATAGAAATCTTTTCTGTGAATGTAAGAAAACTCATTTATTAAGTCATTAGGATTTTACTCTTTCTCGTTTCCGAACGACGTATCATTAATATCCATGGCCTAGACACCAAAATTATTTATTGGAACAATTGTGAAGACAGTAGTTCTTCACTTTTATTTAATTTATTATATCTTTTGCGTATGTTTAATTGTCTGGATACAACCTGTTGCTATTTCATGTTTTTTATCTCTAGTTTGAGTGATGTTGCTTTATATTTCACTTTTCCTTACTTATTTAAGGTTTAATAAATTTTTTATTTTTACTTTTTACTCTAAGTTTATATTCTTTTATATGTATATCTCAATATTATATTATTTTATAGAATGTTATATACAGAGTTATGTATATTTAAATATTATATCATCCCTTTTACTATTACAAACTGAAGAAGACTATACAGTCGGAAGGTGTTACATTATTTTAAACGTCATTGGACATTAAATTAGTTGTATGTCATTTCAATATTATTGTAATATTTTACTTGTTACTTAGTCTTGTTAATATTACTTTTGGTAAATATGCAGATTAGGGGAGCCCCCCCCCAATGAACTTGACCTTGACATATGTTGTCAAGGTCATGACCCCGAGTGACCTTGAGGAAGTTTTAATTGCAGGACGTTACTCATTAAGAAGTTATAAACAAAAGAA
>NW_017296027.1:583435-591987 GCF_001594075.2 Trachymyrmex cornetzi
GGGGGGGGGGCTCCCCTAATCTGCATATTTACCTTACTTTTTTTTTACTGAACAAACAATATCTTCTTCTTTCTTATATTGTAACATTTAATAGTTGCAATTGATTAAATATGCTTTTATAGTTATGTATATCTTATACATATATGAAAATTTTTATTTTAAAACGAAAAAAATGTTTCAGGTTAAAAAATATGGGTTCTTATAGAATAATGAATGCACATATATATTATTTTGATTTTATATTCAATCTCACTCCTTTGGGACGCAAACAGAAAAAGACTTTAAATTTATTACATTCTGTTGTTGATGAGGTATATGTATGATAAATATGTTTGGTACTGATATTCTGCATTATTCAATTTGATGTTCACTACGTAATCTATTTTTATACAGATGATACAGCAACGCATAGATGAATTAAAAAACGTGAATACAATCAAAAATGAGAAAAACCGAACTTGTAAGTTTATCTACATTTTGTAAAATCTTACCTTTACGAAAATTGAAAACGCAATGTAAAATTGTTATAGCTATAGTCGAAGTAGTTTTCGATGCTTTCCATATGATGATACAGGTTGACACAAATATATCTTTATTATTCATTAAATATCAAAGAAAATGAAATAATGTTTTTCTCGAATTGTGTCACTAAATCAACAGCAATCATTACAATACCATGTTCGTTTTACTTTTAAAAAACAATTTCTACTCGCGTTTACTTTTAAGTTTTATATAAAGGGCATAAAGTTAAGGGTTTTTAAGTTAAAATTTGTCAGTACAATATTAAATGATTAATTAATCTTTTAATTCATATATACTTTATTATATAATGTAGATAGAACGTTTTTCGACATTCAGATGGATGCATGTCGTAAACAAAATTTCACGCAACAGGAGATTCACAATAACGTAATGACAATGTTATTAACGGTACGTACATCGGTATATAATTAATTATAATTATGAATAAGTATTAAAATAAAATTATATACGCAGGCCAGTGACTCAATCTCTATTACGATGAATTTTGTTATTTTCATGTTAGCAAATTTTCCAGACGTACAAGTATGTATATATATATATATATATATTTATATATACGCATATGAGGAACAGACTTTCAAAATGTATTTTGTTCAAAATATATAATTTTCAAAAAACAAGAAAAAATCCACAAAGAAACTGCACGCCTTACAGAATATAACAATTTATCAATCAGTGATATGTAAAATGTTAAACAAAATTGCTAAACAATTTCTAATAATATTAAACAAATGCGTTTTTTTTTCTCTAATTAAAGGAAATAACGCACATCAAATGTCTACATTTTTTCAGTACATAAATTGACGATGAAAAAATGCTTTTTGAACATTTCGAAGTAGCATAATATATGTCTTTCATTATCAGGAGATACGGTAGTGTCTCGGTGCTAAGCCAAGCGCAATGACATTACTTTTACGCGAGGCCGCGAGTTGCTGAGGATTGAGATTGAAGACTACACCATTTGTAACTCAAAAAATGATATTTTGGATAAAATGCATTTCGAAAATCTATTCTTGATGTATATATTTTAAAATAATTAAATTTACTAGTTGAATAATTGAAGTGTAAATAATATAATTTAAAAATAAAAAAATTTATAATTTAAAAATTAAAAAATTTAAAAGGTAATCATTTATTGTAATAATAAAAATAATAAATTATATTATATCACACATTATATATCAATAATTTTAAACATTTATTGTTTTGATTTGTTTGAATCAAACTATTATACAGGGTAACGATTAAGAATGTGGTAAAATTAAATCGTTATATTTTTTCTCCTTCGTTTTAACAATCGTTTCTCTGTTTAGAGTCGAGTATTTGAAATTCATCGATTTTATTCGAGCCATTTAATTAAGCCATTTATACAATAGCGCTTATAAATATTTTGACATTAATATTTTTGTATAATTAAGATGCGACAAAAATATTAATGTTAAAATATTTATAAGTGCTACTATAATAATATGAATGCATTAACCGTCGAAGGAAATTATTTCAAAAATAAAAAAAAATTATTTAAAAAAAGTTATTTTTAAGAAGTATTATTAACGCAAAGAAATAGAGGTATTGCTGTTATAAAATTTTTATATAAAACATTTTTTGGTGCCTTGAATAATTCTTAAAATATAAGATATAGTTTTGAGATATAACGAAAAAACCGTTTTATCTATAAGCAGTGATTTCAAACAATCATAGCGAGTATCATGTATTAAATACTTATTATTTTCATATCTTTTTGTTAAATTTGATTTATATTAACATTTTTCACAATACCTAAGCTTATAATAGGTTAATTAATGTATTATTGATAGTTTTATACGGAGATGTTAAAAGTTCTTTGAAGTACATGTCATAACATATGCAATATTTTATTTAGATTAAATTTTAATAGAATGATACAAATTTCTAGATTGACATTATATATCATTATTAACGCTTCAATTATAACTAAAGGAAAGTCAAATTTAAATTATAATTGATAAAAAATCTGAAACTTTTTTAACATGTATTTATATTTTACATGTATATAAAAATATGAATACTTTATTTAACGTCATAAAAGGAAAAAGTATATCAAGAACTATTGGAAATTTATGGCACGAAAACTATAAAATTTGCACCAATTAAATACGACGATTTGCAACATATGCATTATTTGGACCGAGTTATCAAGGAAACATTGAGAATTTTCCCTCCTGCTCCTTTAATTGGACGACGAGTAACGAAAGATTTAAAAATAGGTTTGTTCGCTTTTTTTTCATCGTTAAAGTAAATATTATAATTACCTAAAATTTTGATCAGAAATTACAAATGTGTTTTTCACCCTTTATAAAATAAATTTTTTCAAATTTCAATATTTTATAGTTATGTAGAATTTAAATATAGTTTTTCCACGATAGTAAATTTTTCACCTGTGTGATCATAAAACTTTATGATCACACAGGTGAACAATTTATAGTTATATATAAATATAATTTCTAGTACAATACAATATAAACATGCATAGACCATAACTTATATCTGAAACATTTTTTGTTGGAAATATGCTTTCTTCGTGATACTCAAAATGAGCAATCAAAATAAGATACTGAGTATATATACGGAGTATAATACGGAGTATATATGCGATCTCTCTAGAAGTATCCATAGTTTTATATATATACATATATATATATATATATATGACTATGGGTACTTCTAGAGAGATCGCATAACTTACAGAGTTTGGAAACTGCCGGGTGATCGGTAATAGATCTTAAGAAAATAACGCGAAGCATGATGTCGAAATCTGTATCTGAGTGGAGGCTCAATGGCTTCAGCGTAAATTATGTTAAGAGGGGATCGAAACACGATATCCGAAGCACAAGCGCAGAGCTTGATTCTGAATGATCGGGAGAGCCCTTATCGAGACAGCCATTATCGATGAGACCAAAGATATGGGAGAAGTATTCAATGAAATCACACAGCAAAGATTTATAAACAGTAAGTAGCATATAGGGATGGGCCACCAGGTACCGCGAAAGGCCGAGATGACTTGGAGGATACATTTATGATGTAGTGCATGTGAGTCTTTCTGGAAAGCTTAGGATTGAGCAGAATGTCAAGGAATCTAACGGAAGCGGATAGTAGGATATAGTGATTCTCATAGGAAATGTGACGAATAGACAGAAAGGTGGTCCTTTTAGTAGAAAAAAAACCATTATTTGTTTTTTGAGCGGAGAAATCTCCAACCCACGAGAACTAAGAAATGTTTCAAAATTATGAAAGGATTGTTCAACGCAATCAAATGTCTGTTCTATATGTTTATCAGTGGGCAAAGATAACGATATCATTGGCAAATTGTAATAACTCTGTGGATGGATATAATGACTCGTTAACATTGCGTAGGTAAATATTAACTTTCGGACGGCAGACGTCGTGATACTCGCACGCACGGCGGACTCAGGGTCAAAAGTGACTCAAGAATGAAATTATTTTAAAACATTTGAGAAGCAGTTTTTTATTATAATATGTAGTAAATTATTTCAAATATGTAGAAGGAGAAATAAAAACACAGTTTATCATAAAAACAAATATCCATTTATTCAAAAACAATAATAATAACATTAGGACTCCCGAATACTAAACAATATAACAAACAAAAAATATAGTAGGCTAATGAGAGTCAACGATGATAAACAGCGCAAATATTATAGTGAACAATCAAAGAATAGATTGATGTCTTCTTTATTTGAACGTTTCGACTCTCTTCGGAGTCCTCCTCAGCAAGAATGATACAATTCCAATTAGCTCACATGTCCGCAATGCTTAAGTCATTCACAAATTGACAAAAATGCAACGTTGATAATCTAACATTTATAGAAAAAGTCTCATTAGACAGATAAATGAGTAAAATGAATTTGAATGACTTACCATCACGGAACATGAAAAGAATCGTGAAGCTTTAAACATATTAAATCTTAAATAGTAGGTATATTATAATTAAATAAGATTACGCATTTTTAAACCCACGTCCGAGAGCGACGTGTCACACAGATATAAATTAAAATTAAACTCAATGTAAGAGATCAACAGTAAAAACATTAAGGCAAATTTGTAATAATGCAAGAATAATTTGCAAGAACAAGTCACATGTAAATTATTGTTAAGATAAACCAATGAGAACGCAATAATAATGTACGGAAATTAAAATTATAAAAACTATTACAAACAGTCAAAATAATAAAAGAAAAAGAAAAAGAATACAATCAGTATATAAAGAGATATTTAAAATTATTACAATACTGTCAACTAATAAAACTTCTTAACTGAACAATTAAATTAACAAAATAAAAAACTAAATAATTTATTACATAAATCAAGAGAAATTTTCAAGCATTGCTGCATAAGTATGATGCAATCCGTCTATAAATGTCAAGATGCGCGCGCAAAAAGGATAGCTTGTCCCGATATTTTAGGCCTGTTCTTTTTGGTTGAACTTTTGCACCAATTCATCTAACTTCCTCTTCTTTCCTGCTGGAGAGAGAGAGAGAGAGAGAGAGAGAGAGAGAGAGAGAGAGAGAGAGAGAGAGAGAAAAGTTCAGCCAAAAAGAACAGGCCTTTTGCCTCTTGCACCGTTCAACCAAATCTAGCATATACTATAGAAAAGTATATGGATGTTGGATCTATCTTATATATATGTCTATGGGGCGGATGGACGGACGCGCCGGTCTGTATAGCAAAGCCGGCAAGTTCGCTGGGTGAATATCTACGAATAAATAAGTTGATATGCAAATACTCACACGAAACCCCTCGGAATATCTTCGAGAGGAAAGAAAACAAGCCGAATCTTAAAAGACACGAGAGACGAGGCGAGAGTCGCGCAAACGCAGCAAGAGAGCAGAAATATTGCTGTCTTAAGGCATAATCATAGGCAGAAAATTTGTTGTCTTAGAAAAACTGATCTATATTTTAATTAATAATATGAGGTCAATAACGTGGTGAGAATATAAACAAATTAAATTATTTAAAAGGCATAAACCACGCACGCCAATTCTAAATGGCTTAAAAACTATATATATTTTCTTAATCATTTACATTAATAGACGTTTCGGTCCTAAATTGGACCTTCTTCAGTATTACAATTAGATTAAACAATAGAAAGATACAAAATTTTTTTCCAAGATACATATACTGAGATAAAAAGTATAATATGATTCAATATGATTTATTATGTACTTAAAATTACTAACAAATTCGGTCGTTATTCATCTTCGTTCAAACATAATAGCGTTTATGATATGTTGCTCATAAACGCTATTATGTTTGAACGAAGATGAATAACGACCGAATTTGTTAGTAATTTTAAGTACATAATAAATCATATTGAATCATATTATACTTTTTATCTCAGTATATGTATCTTGGAAAAAAATTTTGTATCTTTCTATTGTTTAATCTAATTGTAATACTGAAGAAGGTCCAATTTAGGACCGAAACGTCTATTAATGTAAATGATTAAGAAAATATATATAGTTTTTAAGCCATTTAGAATTGGCGTGCGTGGTTTATGCCTTTTAAATAATTTAATTTGTTTATATTTTAATTTTTCATAATATAACTAAAAGGTATAAGATATTAAAGTCTAAAAATGCAATTCTTAGAGGATGAACAGTACATTTATGATCAGAATTTTAAAATAACGTTAACCTTTTTTTTTACAAAGAATTAAATATCGCAAAAATCATTTATATACGTTTAATATCAATTATTTTGGAAATCTGACGCGCTGGAGAAATTTGGCTTGCGATATCATTGTCACCATTCAAAAAGTTAAAAAGCAGCACCTTATCTGATTTAAAGTAATTTTTTTTTGTAAATTAATATTATTATTATTTCATTTTTGTTGTAATAATTTTTTAATAAAAATGTATGTTTTAGGAGAGGTTGTTTTACCAAAAGGTGCAGATATTATTATAGGAATTCTGAAAATACAACGGGACGAAGAATATTGGTCAAATCCAATGATGTTCGATCCTGATAGATTTCTCCCAGAAAGAATAAAGGATTGCCAGTTATGTTATCTCCCTTTTAGTGAAGGCCCAAGAAATTGTATAGGTAGGCATGAATAAATTACAAAGTATCATAAGAAAAGCCCGGATTATTCGCCAACCGACGCACAGTGGGCAAAAAGGCTCATTTTTGAAAAAAAAATATCGACAGTGCAATCCTCAACTAATTTCAAAAAAATTTTTTTTTTACTCGTAATGAAATGTTCTATGATGTAGTGTTGCACCTTTTTTGAAACAAAACTCGAATTGAAAATGACGAAACAAAACAGATGATCGAAAGTGATGATATGATATTGAATAGGAACTTCATTTGCAATATTGGACATATTTATGCCAAATTAGATACGTATTAGTTTTGTGACACGCTAAATATGAATTTAACTATTAAAAATTTCTAAATTCAAAATGATATTGAATACGGAAGTCAAAAATATTGAAATTGTATTGTATAAATATTAAATAATTTACATGAGCGACGTCGCCACAACATGGCGGTGGGGGATGAGATATAGTCAAGAGATTTATGGTTGACGTGATCTCGGAACTTAATCCGGGCTCTAATTATAAGTATTATAATTAATTTATATAACTAATAAATTTCAGGTATGAAATATGGAATGATATGTTTGAAAGTCATGGTAGCAACATTGGTACGAACATTCATATTCAAAGTAAACAAAAGCATTGAAACATACCAAATTAAATTAAAATTTGGAATATTATTGTCTCCTGAAAAGCCTTTAAAAGTCAAAATTGAAAAGCGATGCTTTCAATAAAACAGTATAAAGATGTATTGAACATAAATAAGTAAAAAATATTTCATGTGGGTACCTTGATTCAGGAGATCCAAGTGTCAATCGCGGAGGAGATAATATTTTTGACAATAAATTATTTACAGTGTTTTATTAAAGGTGTGATTTAGTTTTGAGGGCTTTTTTCTAAAAAATCTAATTTATTTAAACAACATATCACGTAAACGTTTAATAATTGTTGTACGATCAACATTTAATTCTCTGGCAGGTTCTGAAGGATTGTGCTGGATTTTCCAATAATGATTGCAAATCTGCATTTTCCAGTTTTTATAGTTAACATTGAAATCATTACATTTGAATCGACAGAACCAATATTTACATGTCTTAATTGATGGAGCAACATCACCATTTTCCATTAGAATTCTATAACCTCCAGCCACCGTTTACTTCTGATTAAAAAACAAAAGCAACGCATGTCGAAAATGCTTTTTAGGAAATTCCGTTTTTAAAATGGTATAAACACGATGTTTACTGCGTCTATTGCTAGTAAATAAATAAATATCCTGGAACAATATTAAACCATTAAGAAATAATAGCTGTGATTGGAATGTCTTCGACAACACTGCCATCTCTTACAAAACCCTCACTAAATCACACTCCTAATATAAAGATACTTTATTAGCATTAATATTAACTTGACTTTATCTTCAATCTAGAATCGTGTTTCAAGACCGACGAATAAGAAAATTATATATACATAAATATATAAATAATATAATAGAAACTGTAACCCGTCTCAGCCAAACATAGTCCTCTTCATTGTTTATGTTAAAGATTTTCGGATCATTTTCACTTGATATTAAAAATATGTTAAATATAAGATATTTTTCTAGAATATGTATATTCTTTATATATTATGTTAATGGATAATTTGGAATTATATATTATTTCTTTAGTTTGTAACATATTATAACGTATGAAATATAACAATAAAATGTAAAATATAAAGTAATAAAATGTGAATTGAACAAAACATTTGTAAGGCGTACTGGCCGTGCGTAGCGAATCCGATCAAAGAGGAGTTTGCCCAAGAGGCAAGTGCATGATGAGGGCGCGCGTGAGAGAAGGTGATGGCGCGCGCAATGTATGAAAAACACTCTTGTTTTGGAGGTTTTTCTATTATTATTATGGCGGCAGAGAG
>NW_017296027.1:592003-595289 GCF_001594075.2 Trachymyrmex cornetzi
AGAGAGAGAGAGAGAGAGAGAGAGAGCATGGCGTAACGAGTTGGGTTGATAACGAATTGCTATATAATAAGTTGCGTCTTTATAATGAGTTGCGTTTGGTTTCACGAGAGAATCGCGAAAGGAGAGAACGAGATTAACGAAGTAAGTAGCGTTTCATGTAAAAGAGATTCCTTCGGATAAATAAATCCTGTTGTATCTTACATCTCAGAAGTGGGATAACCTCGCTGTGGGCTCGTTCATTGACACCGAGCGCTAGAAAGCACGATCGAAAGGACAAGGAAAGACGAAACCGTTCGCACGAACGACACAGTCGCGATCGAGAGGAACGGAACGACGACAGAGAATCGATTGAGAAACGGCGACATCGGCACAGTCGTCGTGAACAACGTGATCGCGGCGAGAGCAAAAGCGATAGCCGCAGTTGCAGCCTCGGACAACGCAGAGGCAAATGCAGTGATTGGGATCATCGTCGAGAGGAGCGTACACCGAGCGTAAGCGACGAAACCATTGATCATGCGAAGCGAAACGCTAGCGGCGATGATCGCGATACGAGATTCTTTTTCAGTGAATTAATAAAGACAATCAATAATCGCCCGGAGGGAAACAAGTTTCCTATGTTAGGTAATGTAATACCCGAATTTGATCCTATGAGCAAAACCGTTCATAATTGGTTAAATAAAGTAGAAGAGTGTGCTAAAATGTATAAATGGGACAGTGACCAGATAATTCATTATGCTATGCCTAAGCTCGGTGGGGTAGCCAAAACGAGGTACCAATTCTTACCGACGATGCCGTTCTCGTGGTTAGAATGAAAGGGTTGTGGGGTATTTTATTGGAATAGACTTTTTCCTCGAAGTATAGAATATTGCATATTTTGATGGAACGTGTAATGATCGGCGCACATCCGGAGGTCCCGGCCCTCTAACGGCGTCGGTTCGAAATAAATTTTTTTTTTCCTAAGTCCACCCGTTGAAATATCGGAAAAAAAACTAGCAGTCAATAGATATGCGATCGAAGAACTCATTTTCAAAATATAAATTTTTTTTTCTGTTAATAACAAAGGTCGAATAGATTCGGTTTCCTTCAACGGGTATCAAAGAGACAAACAAAACGGACAGGAAGCAGATCTCCTCATAACGGTGTGGTATGGGTGGCACCAAGTTGGACACGGCTCAATTGGACACGAGACACTCACAGCGCTTGAGATTACAAAGCTCCTAAGCACCGGTCGCTGTGATTGGTGGCGTCCAATCGAGCCGTGGTCAATCGGGATCACTCCATGCGGACAGGGCGTTTAAAGTCGGGGACGCTACCCCGTACTGGTACAGCGGAGACTGAGTCTCCTTTAAGGGATACCGGACCAACGTACACGAGGCAAGGAGCAAACCTTTTGACGATGCCGTAACACTGGGCGTTAGAAGTCGGGGAATTCCCTATAAGAACCGGCGCATCGGAGGTGCCCCTATATGGAGGGTACCTCCTAGGGACCCCGAGTGGCTCTTGCCCAATTGGTACTTGTGGAGACCTTGCAGCCGGAGGACATCCGCCTGCCAATCCGGATTCGGCCTCGGCATCGAGCACACGCGGGAGACCAAGCCTCGCAAGGACACACATAGTTAGTAAGTTGCGCTAATATAAAACGATAAAAACAAAAAAAAAATATATAGATATAAATGTATATACGTTTACCTAAACAATAAATATCTCGTTAGATGTAAGGTAGAAAAAGACCGCAACAATAGCGGAAATCCGAATAGTCGACTAGAATTTAGTTTTCCTTCTGTTAAGTTAGGGCGAGAGCCCGCCATAAACGGCTAAAAATAAAATCATTTATTTTGTTGGAGGCACATGGCCTTAAATGTTTCGGAAAAACCGAAACAGTAAAATTAAATGCGTCGTGAGTATACCAGATGACAATACGTAGTAGGGGCCGGAATTATAGAGTCCGCGAAATTGCCAATTAATAGAGAAGGAATCGCGGGATCCAAAAATGCGACAGATGTCTGGATACGACGCGGAACGAATACGGGAACTGAATATGGTCGGAAAACATGTACCGGGTGTGTTCGAAATCCTGTTAGGGCAAGAGAAACCGTAAAAGAGCGAGAAACGCGACCGCTACTGCGGCTTATAACACCTATTAGGAGCGGAATCACAAAATTTGA
Source organism: Trachymyrmex cornetzi (assembly GCF_001594075.2). Lineage (NCBI taxonomy): Eukaryota > Metazoa > Arthropoda > Insecta > Hymenoptera > Formicidae > Trachymyrmex > Trachymyrmex cornetzi. The sequence goes on from NW_017296027.1 coordinate 594,169, forward strand.
GCATACGGAACATACCGGGTGTATCCGAAATCCTGTTAAGGCATAAGAAATTGTAAGATAGCGAAAAACGCATTCGTTATAGTCAATAGGGCATGGAAAGCGACATGACCACTAAGTACGAACCCAATACATATACCGGGTGTCCGTGAAATTTCGTTAAGGCATCGAAGGGACCAATAGTCACAAATGTAAATATTGTATATAGATAGGGGGTGCAGCCGGGAAATCTCGCTAACCTGTAAATAAATTTTATTCTTACCTGTAACTCCAGCGGGAGAACACGAGCGGCAGCATCCTTCCAATACGGGGAGTACCTAAAAATAAAAGAAAAGTAGAGGATAAAAAAATTATAACTATAAAGTGCAGGGACAGAATCGAACGGCATAAATGATTAGGATAAGCGAGCGCCGTGAGCGCTTACAGCGCGTAAAGATACGTACAGATGCGAGAACGATGGAGGGGATAAGCGATAGAGATAAGAAGGCGAGCGTGGGAGCGCTCGAGGCAGTTGGCCAGCTGTAGAGAGGAGGTAGTAGGCAGTCAAGAGCCGAAGCAGAACGAAGCAGAAAAAGAGCGAACTACAATATGGCAGCAAGTAGTAGCTTATGTGTAGATTAGTGGAGCTCTCTTCGGAGCACTATCGGATTGCGTCGTCGCGGATCACTATCCGGAAATTTACCGAGTCGGCCGATGGTCATCCAGGAGTTGTAATTGGGAATATTTCAAGAGCGTACCGAACAACGGCATGAGCGTAATAGTGATCGGGGGTTTACCTCAGCGTTAATGGTCTAGCATTAAGTGAACAAGGGTGATGGACGAAAACCCAGACTGCGAGAATTGTGTGTAATGAGCGGCGGGCGGATCTGGCGCAATCTCCTAAAGCGGGGTTACACGGACAAATGTAAATGAGAGCAACAGAGAATTTATGAATAAACTAGCGTTGTTAGTTTCCTGAAATAGTGATTAATCATTTAATGAAAACCTCTCCCACTGCGACCGAGAAGAGCCGGAGTAAACCGGAGGAGTGGCGCAGGGTATAGGGGTTTTTTTTTTCCAAGTGCACATTTTGAGTTAGGATTTTTCTCGTATAGTAGGAGGCAAGGGGAACAACTTCCGGTAGG
>NW_017296027.1:598672-598878 GCF_001594075.2 Trachymyrmex cornetzi
GCTAGAGGGTCGGGACCTTAGACAATGTCGTTTGTTTTCTCAAGACGCGTCGATTGCCGTTGGAACCAACCCGCTATCTCTTCTCGTTTAGGCTGTGTATACTTGGACGTTGGGTTTTCGGTGATATTTTTCTAAGTTCCGTTGTTGAGAAAAAAAGGTCAAAAATTGACTATGCCAATCGGTGTAGAATGTCGAGAAACGGATTC
>NW_017296028.1:0-205 GCF_001594075.2 Trachymyrmex cornetzi
GGCACCTCGCCCAACAGGAGCCCAGGCCATTGGGGGCCGTCTTCACGTCCCCCACCCGGAACTTCCCGGCACGGCGCCCGGTGGACTTGGCCAAAACTTCGGCTACTTCCTCCGGGGTGGCCGAGTCATCTAGACCGGTCACCCTTATTTCGGCGGTCTTCGACGGGCGGGACACCTTCACGTCGTCCCTCCCGTCGAAGACCTC
>NW_017296028.1:2595-3692 GCF_001594075.2 Trachymyrmex cornetzi
GGCGGGCGAGCTCCACCCGGCAGCCCTTCACCTCCAACGCGCCTGCATCCGACGCAGGCGTCCTTCCCTTATTATTATTGATGCTCATTTTTGTTTGACCCCCAACCTCGCAGCGGCTCCGCCATCCGGGGTATACCCCCACCCCTCCCCGGGATAAATCCCGGAAAGAGGCGCCCCGAGTTCCCCCGAGGAGATGGCATATGGCTCGGGCCCCCGGAATATTACATCGGGGGCACTGGCCTCCAGCCCCTTACTCCCCACGGAAGGATGTGGTGCAATTCCAACCGTGGGTTTCGGGGGTCTCCCGCTTCCGATCTCGGGAGCACCGCTGCGGGTGGCGCCATCCATGGGGGGACCCCACGGATGGGTCGGGCCACGGAGGCGACGCACAGTAGGGACAAATGAGTTTCCGATGACAAACTACCTTTCAGACTGCATTTCTGAACCAAATTTAATGAATTTTTTTTTAAAATGTGCGTAATAAAATTCTCTAAAACTTTGTCGAAGCCAATTTTAAAAAAAGAAAGTTGTTCGTTAATAATTAACTGTTGAAATTGATAAAAAATTGATATGCTGATCTATCACCTCGATCCAGCGATCCATAACATTGATTATTGGGCCGGAAGAAATGCATAAACAATCTATAAAAAATTTAAATTAATTAATAGAAAGTCTAGAAAGTGTCTTCATGACCCAATAATGAATAATGTAACACGTATTAAGAAATCAAGTTGACATTTCATTTTTGGATAGACATATAGATATACATTCTTAAAATTTTAGCCGAGAACCAAGACGAATGGAAATGTAAACTTGTTACATATTGAATCCGCCATTTTGAATTCGTAATGAGCGACCTCGAAAACCCGTGAGTAACAAGTTTCACTCAAAATGGTTGGAGTTTTGAAAAATTTGTCCGCCATATTGGATCCGCCATTTTGAATTTCCAAAATCTAACTTCAGATTAGTAATCAGCGACCTCAAAAATTGTTTATGCATTTCTTCCGGCCCAATAATCAATGTTATGGATCGCTGGATCGAGGTGATAGATCAGCATATCAATTTTTTATCAATTTCAACAGTTAATTATTAACGAA
>NW_017296028.1:4256-7191 GCF_001594075.2 Trachymyrmex cornetzi
CTCCGAAGAGTGAGCCCCCTTGGGGTGCCGGACCCGTACAGGCCGCCTTAGACCCCCGTGGAACGCCGAAGCGATACACGGGGGAGCCCCCTCACCACGACAAGGTGGCGGCCCGCGAGGGGGCTCCACCTTCACCCTGTGTCCCCTCAGCTGCTTCAGCTGTCTCCTTTTCTCACCTCTCCACGGACTTACTTAATCTGTCTTCTATCTCTAACCCGCACACTTTCTATTTTCTAAACATCACTCCTTTCACCCTGTCACAAGCGCTGAATAAACTAAGGTCGGCTGCTGCTGGTCCAGATGGCATAAGTCGTCGCCTTCTTTTTGACAGCCTCCCAGTCATCTTCCCAATAATCCTACATCTATTTAACCTCTCCCTTAACTCTTCCGCATTTCCATCAGCCTGGAAAAGTTCCGAAGCCTTACCCCTTCCAAAAATTAAAAATCCTGCGTCGTCCTCTGATTTCCGACCAATCTCTCTTCTTTGTGTCCTCTCAAAAATTCTAGAACGTATTGTGTTCGATCAGCTCTCGGCTCACCTTCAGCGTCTCAATCTCTTAGATCCCTTTCAGGCGGGTTTCAGGAGCGGCCATAGCACGCAGACGGCCTTGGTTAGACTGACTGACGATGTTAGGCGAGCCATCGATGATAGAATGGTCACATTGCTCGTCCTTTTTGACTTTTCCAATGCCTTCGATTCAGTGGATCACGACCTGCTCCTGTTAAAGCTGTCTAATTTGCGCATCTCCAATCCTGTCATTGGCTGGTTCCGGTCATATCTTTCGGGCAGGCGGCAGCGTGTGCGGGGTCCGAGCGGTTTGTCGGCGTGGTCGCATGTGAGCGCCGGGGTCCCTCAGGGCTCAGTTCTTGGTCCACTTCTTTTCGCTATCTTTATTAATGACATTGAGGGATCTTTGCTGCATTGTCGCCATATTTTGTACGCGGACGATTTACAGATATACCTCCATTTCCATCCGCATGGGGTGGAGGCGGCTGTGAGACGGATCAGCGAGGACATTGCCTCCATCTCGCGTTGGTCGCGCCAGAATCACCTTAAGCTAAACCTATCCTAGTAATAGAATCCTAGCAAAATCAGGGTCATCCTTCTGGGAAGCGCTCGGTATGTTGACGGCCTCAGGGCGCATCACAGTATCGAGTTATGCCTGGATGGCTCACCCATCCGGCTCGTTGATGAGGTGGTCGATCTGGGTGTCTCCTTATCGGGCGCGCTTAGCTGGACTGGCCATGTGCGGCAGACCTTCAATAAAGTCAACGGAATCCTTTGGAGATTTAAGTACAGGAAAAATTGTCTTCCTGTCAGCCTTCGAGTTAGGCTTGTGTCCTCGCTGATCTTCCCCCTCTTTGATTACTGCGCCGCCGTTTATACGAATATCACTGCGCAGCTCGGACTTAGGCTTAGGCGTTTAATGAATGCTTGCGTGCGCTTCATTTTCGACCTTCGTAGGGATGAACACATCTCCCCGTTTTACGATAGGTTGGGATGGCTGGATGCGGATGATAGAAGAGTTTATCTTATGTGCTGTCTTCTTTTTTCGATTCTCCGGTCGAACTCCCCTTCATACCTAGCCTCAAATTTTCATTTCCACAGTTCAACCCGGGCCACTTCGCGGGCTTCCCCTCTTGACCTCGCTGCCCCTTCCTGTAGAACCACCAGTTACCAGCAATCCTTTCTCTCCACTGCCTCCTCTTTATGGAATTCACTCCCTCTCTTTATTCATGAATCGAATTCAATGAGTTCCTTCAAACGGGGGTTCTTCAGTCATTTACGGAGGCGGGCAAGCGCATGCGATCGAGGCGAGTCTTGATTCTAATATAATTTTTCTGTTATATGCCAGGGACCTCAATAGCGCTACCTAACCGAGAAATTTTCTAGCATATATGTTCCGGTTCTGTTTTTCTGGTTTTCTACATGCTGCGTTATACTGTCAGCTGCATCTGCTGTGAAACTCTCATGTAATTGCGTTCCTGCTCTGTTGTACAGGCTATAGCATCATTTATCGTCAGTTGTATTCATCGCGAAAACTTCTTGTTCATACGTATCGGCTCCGTATTATATGCTGTGTTATTATGTCAGTTATATTCAATTTATTTTATCTTATCTTATTCACTTTATTTTATCTCATATTATTCAATTTCATTTTGCTAAAATTATACTCTATCTCTCTTCGCCATTGTATTTTTGTCAATTCTTGTAACGCTATTTCATGAATGTATTTGATATTGTATCTACTCTATTATACTTTTCTCTCTTGGCTATTGTATTTTTGTCAATTCTTGCAACGCTATTTTTAAATGTATTTACTATTGTACCTACTCTATTATACTTTTCACGCATGTACTTAGAGGGTTCGCCCTAGGACAGCAATAAACGCTCTATCTATCTATCTATCTATCTCGCTCTCCCTCTCCCTCTCCCTCTCCCTCTCTCCCCCCCTCTCTCTCTCTCTCTCTCATATTCAGTTCCTTGAGTTAAAACTTCACAATCCGAATCCATATCTCTCTCACCATCACGACAGCCAAATTAAAGAGAATTTCACGCGTAGATGGTCAAGCGTAATCCTCATCGTGCGGGGGAAGAGAGCAAGGATCGAGGCGCTTCTTAAGGGTACTCCACCTCCTATTGTTAACCGAAGCATAAAAACTGTAGAGGAGCCCCGTAGTCAACCGCCTGACTTCTATAAAAAAATCTATCAAACCTATCAAAGATGAATTCACCCCCAGCAGTTCAGAAATTCCTCTTACAGACCTTACAGAATCTTCTCCCACCACCGCTCCTAGCTTCCCATCATCTTCCTACTTAGATTTCACTCCCATTTCCTATTCCCCCGTTCCCCCAGAAGACGACACCGATTACGACGAAATATTGAAATCTTTGGAATATTTCATCGAAATCAACAGGCGCTCTTCTCCCTCC
>NW_017296028.1:8975-12148 GCF_001594075.2 Trachymyrmex cornetzi
TTAGATTATATTAAATATTAGTTGGAAATCAAATTGAATCACCCTTCATTCTCTAACCCTTCCGACTCATTCCATCACCTCGAAGATCGTACGGGTCCTATCCCTGATTATAAGAATTAAGTTCCTTGACCAAAAATAAGGACCAACGGTGGCACTGTCTTGGGCGGCGTAACAGCACTTCGTATTTGCGTTTAACCGCACCAAAGACTCGCACAAGTGCTTCCGAGTTGTGGCACGCGTCCACGGAGCGTTAAGCCACAAAAAGCGGTATAAGTTGCGCCCTTCCTTGGCCCCCTCCTAATTCCTTCTTTCCACTAAGATAAAAATACCTTTGGGGCCTGGACGTAACAGAACCTTGAAATTGGGGGCTCGTCCGGGATTAAAAGTACAATCTTTGGTTGAGGTAATGAACTCGGATTCTACAACTGATAAATCTACAGCAGAAAATCTTTATAAAACTGCTTTCGGTGACTCAATTGAACCTGAATCAAACACACCAGACACGATATACACTTCCACTCCTGCCAAACCCTCTCAATCTACTGTTGGGGAGTCTAATCTCGATTTTAACAAGTTAGAAATTACAAAAGATATTTCAACGAATTTTTCGAAACCCCTTGTGTTCGATCTCGGCTCTTCCTACGATCTCGACGAGACGATACAACCATCGCTTAGTATTATGGCTACCCCCAAAACTGAAGGTCCCAATGGGCCAACGGGAAACGGTAATTTGTATGGCACTTTGAAATATGCCGTCGAAGCCGTCCCTTTCTTTGACGGTCAGAACATTCCATTAACTTATTTTGTCGAAGGATGCGAAGAGGCGAGATGTATGCTGCCCGCAGAGGCAGAGTCGCAATTTACGAAAATTATAAGAACCAGGATAATAGGGGAGGCGCGTCGCATCATACAAGATAGAAACTTTAATAGCGTAAACGAATTAACACAGTACTTAAAACAAATCTATGGGCCTGCTAAAAATGTATATCAGTTGCAGGGGGAATTAGGGAGTATTTACCAAAGAAATAACGAAGATGTAATTACATACGCGAATAGAGTAAAAATCCTGGGAAAACAAATATTAGAAACATGTAGAAGTCCTGGAACCGACATAGCAAGCCCCATCATTAAAGCTTCACTTGAAAAGGACATGTGCAAATGTTTTATAAGAGGGCTAAAATCCGAGATAGAGCAGAGAATAGCTAGAAATCTAGGCGTACAAGAGACTGTAGCTGACGCGCTAAGGATAGTAAGAGAGTTACAGGAAATGACAGATTTGCGACAGGGACAAAGAGAAGGGTTAGATCATAAACTGTGCAGTTCTACTAATACCTTAAAGGAAAATTGTCAGATATGTCACAAGGAAGGTCATGTAGCTACCAATTGTAGGAAACTAACACTAAATTCCCAATCAAAGCCCGATTTAGGAATAGAAATTTTGATATGTCAAATTTGTCGGAAACGGGGTCACGGTGCCGATAGATGTCGATTTCGCAATCCTCGATCCTCTCGACCCGTAAATGTATTACAAGCAAACGTCGAAATTTGTCAATTATGTTCAAAATCTGGACTTATTGCTAAAACGTGTCGCTCAAACAATAACGTCAATTTTCTCGCGAATCCGATTTAGGGATAGAAATTTTGATAAGTCAAATTTGTCGGAAACGGCGTCACGGTGCCGATAGATGTCGATTTCGCGATCCTCGATCCTCTCGACCCATAAATGTATTACAAGCAAACGTCGAAATTTGTCAATTATGTTCAAAATCTGGACATATTGCTAAAACGTGTCGCTCAAACAATAACGTCAATTATCTCGCGAATAAAGGCCCAGTTAACTGTCAGTGGTGCAATAAAAGCGGTCACCTTGCTAGTAATTGTTGGAAGAGACAAAACGCTGAACGTGGTCAAGATAGTAAATCAAAAACCATTTGTCAAGTATGCAATAACTTTGGACACATTGCCAAGGATTGTCGCTTAAAAAAAAGTCGATAACAAAATATTAAAGGTAACATCTTCTGTCGTTATTGCAAGGAATCGAGCCACTTGATTGAATCGTGTGAATTGCGCATTGCCAGTAATAACCGTAGGAAAAACGATAATCGGGGAAACTCTCAAGGCCCCTCGAAATCGGATGTATAACAGGGGTCCGAACGAGCTTTAAACCCGACGACTTCACAGGAAACCAAGTAGGTGAAACCGTGTCAGGCATACGACAGGTGACAGTAAATTTCGATAAAAATACCTACGCACCTACCGTTCAGATAAACAATTGTAATCTAATTCCGCTAATAACATTAATGTTAGACACGGGTTCTGGATCCAATGTAATTAAGGAAAAATTTGCTCCTGAAAACAAGACCATCAATTATGATAATATTTTAAAATTGAATGGGTTAAACGAACACCCTGTTTATACTCTCGGAGAAATAACCGTATCCCTTTTCAATCAAGCAGTAACCTTTCACCTCGTGTCAAACAATTTTCCAATCTCGCAATCCGGCATGTTAGGTAACGACTTTTTCCAACAGACTTCCTCGAAAATAGATTACGCGAAAGGATATTTAGATATATCAGGAATTAATATACCTTTCTTTTCACCAGAAACCATCATCGCACCACCACGATCAGAATCTTTGTTTTATGTGAGAATAGAAAATCCAGAGATAAAAATAGGATATGTACCGAAATTAAAAATAGCACGCGGAATTTATCTGGGAGATACTATAGTAGAAAATGTCTCTGGAAAAGCATATTTAAACGTCATAAGTATATTGAACGAAGAAGTTGAAGTGCAAGTACCAACCCTGCGCCTTAAACCTCTAAATGAATTATTCGACAATGATAGCTCAAGCGTCGAAATGCAAATTAATCAAAAACAATTTTCAAATAGAAACCCATATTTTTGATCCCGGATTTTGAAAGAGCGCAAAATTTTACGTCTAGATGAACTTTCATGTTATGGGTCAAAGTTGACCATTTCAAAGACAAATTCCTAATTGAAGTAGAAAGCCAAAAAAATTTTGATTTTTCCCGGATAGTGTTTGTGAGAAAAATTGTTGGATGTCGAGGAAAGACCAAACCATGATCCTGACAATGTCCTTGAACCCATATTTTCATGACCATTTCAAGGTCAAGTGGGGATTTTTAATAAAATTTTATGCTACATATGT
>NW_017296028.1:12376-13003 GCF_001594075.2 Trachymyrmex cornetzi
TAGTCGATATTCTTATAACCTTTGGTGAATGTGGAAGAAATTACAGACTTACTGCCCACACTTATGCGGAGCTATTTCCAAATCGCCGCCATCCTACTGCTCAACAAATTATGAACATTGAAAGGAGATCTCGTAATAATCCACTTCATCGCAAAAGGCGAAGGAATAGACTTCATAATAATAATGATCCTAGATTGCTCACAGTTTTGGCTATGGTTCATCAAAATCCCCATATTAGTATCCGTCAAGTAGAACAAGAACTGGGAATCCCTCAAACTACGGTACACAGATTGTTACGATCAGTCAATTCCCATCCGTATCATATTACTCTGGTACAGGAATTAAATGAGGCCGACTACGTACTCAGAGTATAACTTTATAGATCGGCTCTTGAGATGTTAGATCAGAATCCAGATTTTTTCAGTAATGTTTGTTTCAGTGATGAAGCAACATTCATCAGCAATGGTAGTCTGAATAGGCATAATTGCCACTATTGGTAACCAGAAAATCCACAATGATATCGTGAGGTGCTTAATCAACATCGTTGGAGTTTACACGTATGGGTAGGCATTTGCAATGGCGAAGTCATTGGACCTCATTTTTTTGAACGTACAATTAATAGTCCAA
>NW_017296028.1:13695-13914 GCF_001594075.2 Trachymyrmex cornetzi
GGTGGGTCATCTCTTTACCGAGGTAAGTAGCCAGTTCTGTGTTAGGCCCCTTGGTTGTCTAGGTAAGTGCGAACAAACAAACAGCCCACGCTGGGTCGATTTAGAGGAAATTACTTTTATCCCCAGCATAAAATTTTATTAAAAATCCCCACTTGACTTTGAAATGGTCATAAAAATATGGGTTCAAGGACATTGTCAGGGTCATGGTTTGGTCTCCCC
>NW_017296028.1:15626-19125 GCF_001594075.2 Trachymyrmex cornetzi
ATAAAAATAGGATATGTACCGAAATTAAAAATAGCACGCGGAATTTATCTGGGAGATACTGTAGTAGAAAATGTCTCTGAAAAAGCATATTTAAAGGTCATAAGTACATTGGATGAAGTAGCTGAAGTTCAAGTACCAACCCTGTGCCTTAAACCTCTAAATGAATTATTCGACAATGATGGCTCAAGCGTCGAAATGCAAATTAATCAAAAAGTAATAGTAAATACGCAAAATTGTTATACCCACCCAAAAGATATTCAAAATCTCGAAGACGTTAGAAACGACGATAACAACGAAGGAATTACGATTGACGAAGTCGCTATGACAGAAGGGAAGAATGACGAAAAGTAAAAGGAAAAAATGATGTATTTAAAGAAAAAAATGAGAATAAATTAATAAAGGGAATTAAAGAATGAAATAAAGAGAGAGAGATTTGACTCCAAATATTCATCGAGAGGAGGATTTCCACATCCCCTCCGAAATCTTAGGTTCCAAAATCTTTGGAGAGGGAAGTTACCAAACCTCTCCTGAAAATCTAAATAATTCCAAAATCCTTGGAGAGGGAAGTTATCAAACCTCTCCTGAAAATCTAAATAATTCCAAAATCCTTGGAGAGGGAAGTTACCAAACCTCTCCTAAAAATTTAAATAATTCCAAAATCCTTGGAGAGTGAAGTTATCAAACCTCTCCTGAAAATTTAAATTATTTCAAAATCCTTGGAGGGAATTTACCAAACCTCTTCTGAAAATTTAAATAATTCCAAAATTCTTGGAGAGGAAAGTTACCAAACCTCTCCTGAAAATTCAAATAATCCTAGAATTCCAGAGAAAAGTTTCCGTACCTCCCTGGTAAATTCTATTCCTGTCGGTTGCAAGGAGGGAAGTAACCAAACCTCACTGTGCAACACGACTCAATTCCTCTTACGTTACTATCGATGAACTTCTAGAAAAAATACAATCACATAACCCTTACATAAATGTCCGTAATTCCAAAAGAAACAAATCATCTTCTAAAATCCTAGCGTCAACACAAAATCAATCTCAAGAAATGATAGAAAAATTTATGCTCGAACGCAAGTCAAACCATAAAGAGGGAATTAACCAGGAACCTCGAAACGAAACTGCGAAAAATATTCCATGCTTAATAACGTCAGAAGAAGCTGCAAAGAATAAACTCACGGAAATTACAGAATTACTGCGGTTAGAGCACTTAAGTTTCCAGGAGGAAGGAAATATAATCAAACTTATAACCAACAGCCAGGACAGCTTTCACATCCCTGGAGAGAAGTTGACTGCAACAAATATATTACAACATCAAATACCTACAACGGATGATCGACCTATAAATACACGACAATATAGATTCCCAGAAATTCATAAAGAAGAAATAAATAGACAGGTAGAAGAACTGTTAGAGGGAGGCACCGTAAAACCCTCTCAGTCACCATACAATACACCTATCTGGATTGTGTCAAAAAAGGAAGACTCAAAAGGAAACAAACGATGGAGAATGGTCTTGGACTTCCGGGCTTTGATAAGACTATTGGCGATGCCTACCCGCTTCCTAATATCGTCGATATTTTAGATCGATTAAGCGGAGCGCAGTACTTTTCAGTATGTGACTTACAAGGGGACGCTCAAGCTAGTATATCACGGATTTGTTTGAAAAAAATTGAGGTGATACTTTGAGACAAAAAAATTTACACGTGTTTCGGCATTTTACTCCATAGAGCCCCGATAGGTAAAAAAAAATTAAAAACCAAACAAATTTCTGCGCTAGTGATTGAAGTACCTTATCTCGTAAACGTAAAGCACATCACTGTGTGGCTCGGTTGGTAGCGTCGCCGGCTGGCGAGTCGGGGGTCCTGAGTTCAAAATTTCAAGCAAAACTGGTTGTGCGGTTTTCTGTGGAATGGCACATGCATTTCATTACATCAAGAAACAAACAAGGCATAAAATAATCCATTAATAACATGATTATATGAAATGCATTAAAAAAATTTATTTCTCTTTCTAGATACATGACAAAAAAGTAATACGTTATTTCAATCTACATTGACATTTCTCGCACATGAACTCGGATGATATAAATTATAAAAACATTCAAAGCAAATAAATAAACGACAATTAGCGCAGTTTATAAAACATAATTTTCCACAGGCACATTTTTGTTTTCGGATTTCAGGGGGGAAGCACACTTCATTGACATTTTGGAACACTTTTCTTTCTGGTAACAGTTTGGAGGCAAACCACGCATAAACAATCATATCCTCGAATAATGGCGATGATAATTGCGAGTGAATAAGGGAATGTATCTTTATTGCATCTTCGCGTGTAGATAATTCCTTATTGCTTTGCAGAACTTCAGTACAGTTTTGAATTTTTTTATGAAATTCTTGACTTGCCTGAAGAAGTACACGTCACACGGTTGACAAAACGGCGTGCAATGCGGTGGAATTACTTCAACAGTAGCTGTGCAATTCCCATCATCATCTGTGAAATGGCTGTTAAATAAAGAAATGTCAGTTTGACCACCCCATGAATCCAAAATTAAAAGGAAGTCGGAATCTTCGCAGTAAGGCTTCATAATTTCTGCAACAAATTCGTTGAAATGCTGCTTCGTTAATTTTCCTGATTTCGAAGCAGTCACATAAATATTTCCAAATTTTTCCGACAGCAAAGTAACTTGTCTCTTGACTCGAGGTCCAAACTGCCCTTTTGGTTCTTGCATGCACAAAAACACACGTGGTAACAGTTTTCCCGTAGCTGTCACAGTATACTGGGCTGTGTAACTATGAGTTACTTTATTGAAGTCACCGATAAACACTTCGGTCAATTTCTCTCCTTTTCCGGATAAACTTCGACGAACATCACTTCGATATTCGCATCCTGTTTGATCGGTGTTAATGACGAAATTCAAATCAAATTTTGTTATAATTTTGGAGATGCGCTTTTGGAATTTCGTAGCTTCGCTAATAATCGTATCTGTATCTAGAGCATTTATTGATTTTATGTAACGGGTCACTTTTCTCTGACATATCCTGTTACTTGCTTTGAGCCTGGTAACCCAACTTTCGGAAGCCACAAAATGAAAATCTTCACTTTCGTATTGCAACGCTGCCTGCGTTCCCCACTGCAGTAACATACGAGTTGTCACCGGTTTTTTTTCATTGCGTGCTTCTTTAAAGCGATCCAGTGTCCATTCATTTATTTGATCATATTTTTCTTTTTTTCCACCCCCTGACAGGACTTCCGTTCGCCATCGCTGTAATTGACTCTTACTTTTCAACTCTTTACCTCCGTGTGATTGAATTGTTTGTAATTTCCACTTCGGATGTGAAGCAACAAGATTAAGGATTTGAATTTTTCTTGAAATCGGGATGTAATCACTTTTTCTTGCAATTTTTTCTTCCGGCTCATAATCGTACGGTGGTGATGCATTTGCGCCGATGGAGCTTCCGGTACTTGAAGAGAAAGAATCCATTTTTTCTGGCGAAGAT
>NW_017296028.1:19874-23623 GCF_001594075.2 Trachymyrmex cornetzi
GATGGAACAGCAGTAATCGCCCTAAGAGACTGGGGACGCACCATCAAACGACCCTGTCAAGACATCTACATACTCGAAGATAGATTCCGTGAGTTGGAATGGCAAGCAATCCCCTGCGCGCTTGCCCACATTGGACCCGACCCTTCAAAAAGGACGTGGTCCCGACGAACAAGACAGCTTATCCAGTTCCTAACGGAGCAGCGCGAAGGATGGATCAACATCATAGGAGATATAAACGAAGAAGCTGCGCTTGTAAAACTAGAAATAAAAAACGAGTGTGGCACAGAAGTACAAAATGTTAAAGACATTTTAATAAGTCTAGGTCACGCACGGCATAGCGAAAAGAAATTGGAAGCTGTACAGCCTTCTATTGAATCTGTTATATTAAAAAGAAATAACTAAGAATAAGTTTACCCGTAACCGCTCAATTAGATGATCCACAAAACATAGGAATAAGATGCGAATAAAAAGCGTATTATTAATAAAAAAAAAAAATATATATATATATATGGGTCATTCTCCGTCAACCGGAGAAGCTCCCTGACCAAAATTGGTTTCAGGTAAAACAAATAAGTAAAGGCTTAAAATTCGTGAAAAAATATGAACTTTCGAATACCGTGTGCTGTTTTTCACTAATCAAAATGGCGGATCCAAGATGGCGGTCCAAAAATGTTGCTTAATCGAGATGAAACTGGGTACTCTGGGGTTTTCGGGGTCGCTGATTACGAATATGACGTCAGATTTCCAAAATTCGCAATGGCGGATCCAAGATGGCGGACCAGATTCACACTCCGTATGTTTATAACGACGCATACGAACGTTTGTTTCGTTTCTTGAGTTTTTTGAACGTTTACTAAAATAATCAATATTTTTGCTGCAAAAATATTTTATAAATTAACATGGAGGTGAAATCTTATGTTCATTCTCGTCGGTGTTTTTGTCCCTTTCTAAAACCAGGCGAAAAATCCCATATTGGCAAAGATTTGCGCTTTCTTTCAAACGAATTGAGGAAGAAATATTCGCATTACCTTCGACGGCAAAAATATGTCAGTCGTGTAGAAAAAAAGTAGCTGCAAAACAGAGCGAAGAAAATACTTCAGAGTCCCAAGAAACTCAACATACAAATGCAGCCACAAGTTTGAGTATACCGGAAATGTCAAAATATAGTTCGGAAAAGTGTAGGGAGGAAGAACTTGAAGAATTTGTTGGTGGAATCAAAGATTATTTTAATAACCTTAACGATAATCAGGAGCGCATTAGGATATTAACATTAGCTCCATTATCTTGGAGCGTCAACAAAGTAGCAACATAGTTTAATTGTTCATGGCGCTTGGCAAATAATGCCCGACATTTACGAGAAAAATGTGGCATGTTAGCATCACCCATATTGAAAGCTGGAAAGTGTCTTTCTGAAGACACTGTTCAAGAAATAAAAGACTTTTATCAATCGGATGAAAACAGCAGAATAATGGCTGGAATGAAAGATACGGTCACTGCTGTAATTGATGGACAAAAAGTAAAAAAACAAAAAAGGCTTCTTCTATTCAATTTAAATGATCTGTACATAAATTTTAAAGAGGGGAAAAATGATGATATTGTCGGTTTCAGTACATTTGCCAAGTTGCGTCCGGTCAACTGTATACCAGGCAAGAGCGGCACTCATAGTGTATGTGTCTGCACTATTCATCAAAATTGCAAGTTGATGCTCGATGCAATAAATATATCAAGATTAACGCATCAATTACAAACACCAATAAATGACTATAAAGATTGTCTAAAAGTGGTCATGTGTAACAATCCAAGTGTGAAATGTCATTTTAATGAGTGTTCCGAATGTCCTGATGAACAAAATCTTGTTGATATTCTTGACAAACTTTTAAGTGACAAATTGATCACTTCTGTTCTTTTCAGTACTTGGAAAACTAACGATAGAGCGACTTTATGCACGCAGAAACTTCCTGCAGATGAATTTTTAACAGAATTATGCTCGAAACTTAAACAATTAAATCCCCATAACTTCATTGCAAAAGAACAAACAAATTACATGACTAAAAGAAAAGATACGCTTCGTGACGATGAAATCATAGTGGAACTCGATTTTGCAGAAAATTATGCATTTATCGTCCAGGAAGCTGCGCAAGCTTTTCATTTTAATAACGACCAATGTACTATTCATACGATAGTATATTATTATCGATCTGGAGCAGAAGTAAAGCACCAATCTGTAGTTGCTTTATCAGACTGTTTGTCCCATGACACAACAGCAGTGTATGTAATTCAAAAAATATTACTACAACGAGTTCAGGAGAAACATAATGTAAAAAAAGTAATTTACTTTACAGACGGTGCGAAACAACATTTTAAGAATCGTTACCAAATGGCTAATTTACTCTGTCATGAACAAGATTTCGGAATAAAAGCTGAATGGCATTTTCACGCTACAGCACACGGTAAAGGAGCCTGCGATGGTGTCGGTGCTGCGTTCAAGAGAGAAGCAACTCGCGCGAGTCTCCAAGCACCAGCATCACGTGCTATTCTGACATCAAAGAGTTTATTTGATTGGGCTCAGAATAGATTTGATAATATTGACGTATTCTTTTATAGTAAAGAAATGTATAAAAAAGCTGCAGCACACTTTAATAGGCGATTTAAATCAGCACCAGCAATTCCCAACATTCAAAAATCTCATTCTTTTGTCCCATTAGACGGGAAGACATTAATCATAAAAACTTTCTCATCCTCCGAAAACAACACAATTTTTACTTGTCGATAAATAGGACGCTGACAATGTAAAATATACTTGTCTTTGGCGGATAGTGTAAAATATGTTCCTTACGTAGGTGCCTGCAAATATATTGTAAAATACGTTCCTGGCGTAGGTGCCGAGTCCTGTAAACGGTGATACCTCTACGTGGTACAGGATGGATAACGCTAAATCACCATTTTTAAATAATATGCTTAAGTTTTGCATTATTTCAGAAATGAGTAACCCACAAATATCTCCGAAAACAAATACCAGTTTTCACGAAGATTTGCACATTTTTTATCATTTCGATCCGCTATATTGTATCCGCCATTGCGAATTTTGGAAATCTGACGTCATATTCGTAATCAGCGACCCCGAAAACCCCAGAGTACCCAGTTTCATCTCTATTACAACATTTTCCGAATTTGGTCCTCCATCTTGGATCCGCCATTTTGATTAGTGAAAAACAGCACACGGTATTCGAAAGTACATATTTTTTCACGAATTTTAAGCCTTTACTTATTTGTTTTACCTGAAACCAATTTTGGTCAGGGGGCTTCTCCGGTTGACGGAGAATGACCCATATACATTAGTAATAATAAACTATTAGCAAGAAAAATATATATAATGATAACAGTATAAATAATAATAATAAAATAAAAAGAAATAGTAAATTTAATTAGTATTAACTATCGAAAAAAAATACATATATATATATATATTAACAACAACATAAGTTTTCACATAATACACTACTCAACAAAATCTAGGGAACACTTTCAAACACGCTAAAAATTGGGCAATATTCAGAATACCATAATTCAATGAAAAATCATCGAGGACAAAAAATTAAAAAAGGATTTTAAAGGTTGAAATCTCTAGTTTCGGAATCTATAATTGAAATTTCAATATGACTGATACTTTACGGAGTTATATGGACATAAATGGATATCCGTCAAATCTAAAAATTTTTTACAAAATTTACAAAGGTCTATGGCGTGAG
>NW_017296028.1:23895-24923 GCF_001594075.2 Trachymyrmex cornetzi
GTGTAATTTTTACCTCACGCTATAGACCTTTGTAAAGTGTGTACAAAATTATACGATATGTTTTAGATTTGACAAATATCCATTTGTGTCTGTATAGCTCCGTCAAAGATCAGTTAGATTGAAATATCAATTACTGATTTTGAAAGTAGAGATTTCAACCTTTAAAATGCTTTTTTAAAAATCTCATTATGACCATTTTTAACGAAGTTACTCTAACCTGAAGTTAAAAGATCATTATGTGATGTCTTTTTTGATCAGAATTTTCGAAATGCTCTTGCCATTTTCTGAAAAATAGTGGTTATCGCCGACATTAGCGTAACCCAATGTGCACCACGAGAGTTTTGGGTTAGCGCGAAAAAAGAAGACTTGAAGTTGGCGCTAACGCAAAACTCTCGCTTATGACGCACATTCTCGAACTCGCTTAGCGCGAACTTCAAGTCTTCTCTTTTCTCGATTGAGGCTATTGAGAAGTTCGCGCTTTGTAACAAAGATAGTCGCATATTGCAAATTTTTTAAATGCCGCGCAGACACTTGCCAGCATTCGAAGTTGCCCGCATAATCGCACTTCTGGAAGAAGTGTACAGTATGCGTTATGTAGCACAACGTGTCGGTGTATCCGTATCTGTAATAAATAGAGCGTGGTTACGATATCAAGAGACAGGACAATACACGAGACGTCAAGGAAATGACCGTCGTCGTATAACAACAGTTCGACAAGATCGAGAAATTGTTCGCCACATTTTGAGAAGAGGAACGATTACTGCAAGGTGTGTTCGAAGTGAAGTTCTTACTTTACATCATGTCAGCGAACAAACGATTTGTCATCGCTTAAGAGAGGTGAGTCTTCGTTCTCGCTCTCGTGCACAGGTGCCAAGACTTACATTTGCACATCGTTAGGCTCGTCTTCAATTTGCTCAAAATCACATAAATTGGACCGCGAGGCAATGGAGAAACGTTTATTTTTCGGACGAGTCGCGTTTCTGCCTTTACGGCAATGATGTTCGCATACGCACTTGGCGCCGACAAGG
>NW_017296028.1:26275-29672 GCF_001594075.2 Trachymyrmex cornetzi
CCTTTAAAATCCTTTTTTAATTTTTTGTCTACGATGATTTTTCATTGAATTATGGTGTTCAGAATGTTGCTCAATTTTTAGCGTGTTTGAAAGTGTTCCCTTGATTTTGTTGAGTAGTGTAATTTAATTGTATGTTCAATTTGAAGAGGATCAGTTAAATAGATTTTTATCTATCTTGCACAGCAATTTTGAAAATGACGTTTTGAGAAAAACTCGTTCAAAGTTTTGAAAGATAAAAACTATATTATTTCATTGACTTACTAGTTAATCTGCGATCCCAGGACCATATAACAGACCATATTCAGTTTCCTAGTAAAGCTCGTTTTCCATTAAAAGTTGCTCTCGACGGGCTTTACGAACTTCTTTCGTCTCCAGTAAGTTGCGACGCTCCTGCCGGGTGACACCCAGTTGGACACGAGCCACTCACAGCGCTTGAGACTACAAAGCTCCTAAGCACCGGTCGCTGTGACTGGTGGTGTCCAATCGAGCCGTGGTCAATCGGGATCACCCCCTCCTGCCGAGCTACTCGCTGGTTATCATTGTCGTCGGCGTACAATTTACTTTGCCTGCCTATCATGATATCCAGCATACTCATAATGTGCAGAATGAACGAATGACCTTCGTTGAATACTCCAGCAGCCAAGTACGCTGCAATCTCAATAATGTTTAACCCACAATGTACCACAATGGTAGGTGCTTTGGAACGAGGTGCCATACAGTTGAGTTAAAACTTTCATTCGCATTCTGCGTATGACCACCCAAGCATCTTTGAAGTAAATCTTCCTTGGATAGATCTTTGTATATTGGCAGGATATGTTATTATACCGGTTATACGTACATCATAATTAATAATATTAATTATGAGAGAGGGGACCACAATAAACGGATCTCTTTGCTCCGAGCGCACGACTATACTTGTGGCACACTTCAGCGCGTTACGGTACAGGTAATAACTCCGCCAATTCTTCGAATTTTGATTTAAAATTTTGTCAGTATATTCTTCATATGTTGTACTAACATTTTATGAAAAAAATGCATTTTTTGAAGGTTGTAAAGGTATTTCTCCCCTTAATTTAGCTGCTACTAAATTAAGGGGATGCTGGAGGGACCCAATTATCGTCATTGCAGTTTGATAAAAATCTTCGAAATGACTAAACGGAATAAAAAAATCTTTGTACAGGATTAAAGTAAATGCGAAATATTGATGTGGTGCAGTGGATGTTGTACTAAAATCGAAAAAAAGTAAAAAACTTTTTTAACTTTTTTTTATTTTAGTATAAATCCACTGCACTACTTTTCAAGACTTACGTACCCTTCTTACCAGATGGAAGAGGAAAAGTTACATTGATGAGTTCACTTATAAAAATTGCTTACCACAGATGGCAACAAACCGAGGGCTTATGGATTAACAAAAATCCATAAACAGGGGAATCCATTGAGAGTCATAGTGTCATCCATAAATAGTCCGTTGTACTGTCTACCTTTATATCTATATAATATGATTAAAAATAATATACCTAAAGCTCCTAGCCATATCAAGGATAGATTTCATTTAGTCGACTAATTAAATGGACTACATTTCAATTCCAATTATGTTTTAACTTCTTTTGATGTGGTATTTCTTTTCACCAATGTTCCTGTGGATCTGGCGATAGACAGTATAAAAAAAAATGGAATTATATAGCATGCAATAATATTCCACAAGATGAATTTATAACTGCTGTTAATCTTGTCTTGAATTCTACTTTCTTCTCTTTTAATAATAATTTTTATAAACAAATTTTTGGTACTCCATTGGGTTTTCCTATGTCACCAATAATTGTTGACATAGTAATGGAAGATTTGGGAGAGTCAGCAATTAATAAATTACTCATACAACCATTATTCTATTACAGATATGTTGATGATATTATCTTGGCACTTCCATCTGATAGTATTAATAACACTTAAAATATATTCGTTACATAGCAGACTACAATTTAATATGGAAGCTGGTAGTGAAAATGGATTAAATTTTCTAGATACACGAGTTATTATTGAAGATCAAAGAATTATATCCGATACTTATCATAAAGCAACATTTTCTGGTAGATTTTTAAATTTTCACTCTAATCACCCACTTTGTCACAAGAAAGGCATTATCATTAACATGGTGGATAAAATTGTTCATTTGTCTCATCCTCGCTTTCATCAAAAAAATTTAATTGATACTATAGAAATCAAAGCCTTACACGGTCTAGCTAGATATTAATGCTTGTATGATTCTTCTTATGTGAATTTATATACTACGTATGTAGTCCCACAGAAACGCGCGCCGAAAAATTTCCGGTCTTGAAACGCTAATTCTACTAAACTACCGAAATAATATCACGAGTTAAATTAACTAGCAATTTAACAAATTTTTGATGCTTATTCGCATCTTCGAAACGATCTTAATAATGATGAATAACATACTGAGTATATTATATTTTATATCACAATTATAAAACGATGGGGGTGGCGGTGGGTAAATTTTATGATGATATTCTTTGTATATATGATCGTATATAAATTTACTTTTTAAAAAAAGATAAAAAAAGCGCTAAGCGTGTGTGCTCTTCGTAAAGAATCACCATTTGGGCCAGTTTCACCAACGCCAATTACTTAATCGACCGTGAAACTGATGACTAATCACGTTTGCTGTTTAGCAGAACTAATGATATGTATCATTTGTATAAAAGATTTGATATCAACAACTGGCGCCAAGTTAAATTTTATCATTTTATTACTCCTAAAGAAAAAATAATTTAATATCAACAATTGTAGCGCCAAGTTAAATTCTGTTAATTTAATAAACTTACCGTTTTAAAAAAAGGTAAAAAAAGCGCTAAGCGTGCGTATAGAACCATTTGGGCCGGTTTCACCAATATCATTACTTAATCGGCCGTGGAACTGATGACTAATTGCGTTTTCAGTTTGATGAAATTCTTTGTATATGATACATTCCAACCCAAGTCATAATGGCTTTATTCCCCTTCAAAAATTATTACATGAAAATCATTATATCACTTTATACCATGCCAAATTAAATAAATAATGGATATTAAGCTAATGGTATGTATTGTTTGTACAAACGATTTGATATCAATAACTGTGGCGCCAAGTTAAATTCTACTATAAAAATGAAAAGTAAAACTCAAGTGATACTATCTTTATTATTTACTTAATCCAAATGGTACTATCTTTAATTTTTATGCAATGAAACCTAAGTATAGGTATACTTATTGAAGAATCTTTCTATTCCAATCCAAATGGCTTAAATTCCTCTTAAATGAAATTATTATATCACAATTAATTCAAAGACATTTCCTCTTCCAACTAAAGTAGTGGTTATTTAATTTTCCTTCAAAACATTATA
>NW_017296028.1:29777-37839 GCF_001594075.2 Trachymyrmex cornetzi
AAATTAAATAGAAAAATTTTTCATGTAAAAACACTTGGCGCTGCTAGATAGAGTAAGAAAAACTATAAGAACAATTTAAAATTGGAATGGTAATTTAAAAAAATAAATAATAAAAGATAATTGTATATAATTTAAAAGTAGTAATAATTATTGTAATATATATATAATTGTAATGTAATTTAATAATAAAAGTAATAATAAATTCTCTTTCATGATGCATGTCTTACAAATCTAAATTCATTTTTCTTTGATTTAAACTTAATAGCATTCACAACGATCAACATAATTTACACGACTCTATAATTCAATCATATATACACAAGCTAGATATTTTAACTCTTATTGGGGATGATTTTTGTTTTTCTTATTTTTTGAAATATTCATATTTTTTAATATGATTCTGACTGTTTTTATTAATATGCTTTTTATTTATATTATTTTTTTAAGTATTATATTCTTATCCTTCTTATTTGCATTCATGCTTTACTACTATACTATCATGTTATTATTATATATCGAGATCTACCAGCGCCAAATGTTTTACATGAAAAATTTTTCTATTTAAATTAAATTTTTTCATTTTATACGGTTAATGCTTTAATTTTTTTGTGGTTACACTTAAATTGAGCAAGGTAACGCAATTTTGTGATAATATTTTCTATAATGTTTTGAAGGAGAATTAAATAACCACTATTTTAGTTGGAAGAGGAAATGTCTTTGAATTAATTGTGATATAATAATTTCATTCAAGAGGAATTTAAACCATTTGGATTGGAATAGAAAGATTCTTCAATAAGTATACGTATACTTAGGTTTCATTCTATTTCTTATACATTCGTGTAACTGTAAAAAAATTCTTATTCATATTACTGTAAAATTACCGACGTATAATTTTTTCGTTATCATCATCTAATCTCCTTTTGTTAAATACTGATTTATAAACAAATGGAGATCGTTATCGAATAAATTGCTTGTCATTATCATTTCCTAGCCTAGTTAATAAATATACCAATGTATAATTCCATTTCCGTTCGATTTTCTTTTATTAAATATTAATTATAAATTTTTTTATTATTGTTTCCTAACTTAGTTAACAAATTCGTTGCAGTTAAACAGAGATGTAAACCATACGTGAATTTGACAAAGCCCCAAATATTGTTCCAAATGGTAAAAAAATACTTATTAATAATTAGAAAATTTTCGGGAGGAATAAAATATAATATTACTTGTGTTTATTACATATAATATGCAATAGCTCTTGACAAACTTGGGAAATTGTTCGTTGCAGATAAACAGAGATGTAAACCATACGTTGAATTTGGAAGTACCAAATTTTGTTCCAAACATTTATTCGTAAATTCCATTTGAAAAAAATCTTGATGTTTTCTTGATGGATTCATTAATTATTAAATACATATTTTATAAAATTTTACATTATATCAGAATTCTCTTGTCTCATTCCCCATTACACTTGCGATCTAGTCATATTCTGCATTATTTTATTTACAGTACAATCCTGTAAAGAAGAAAATTAACATTTGATAGAATAGAACACTTTTCGAGAAAACCAATAGTTATCAACTTTAAGGCTTAATATCTTGATTCACGAGGCAGAGCGACACTTTTTTCTGCCAGATTCTTTCGTTGAATGCAAAAACTCGTCGAATTAAGCTGCTATACACCAATCGCCCTAGACCGCCGACTGACGGGATTGATTACGACACTCATTTCTCCTACAGCAAACGAAATCCTAGACACTCATTTCCTCGAACACCTAGACACCCACTTTCTCGACGGCGAATGCAGATAATACCTAGACACCCACTTCCTCGGCGGCGAACTCCTAGACACTCAGTTCCTCGATTACAAACACCTGCACATCCACTTCCTCGAATGCCAACACCTAGACACTTAATCTTCAATGGCAACATCCTCTTCCTCGATGGCGTACACCTAGATTAGATATTCATTTCCTCTATGGCGAACACCTAGACACCCATTTCCTCGACGGAGAATACCAAACACGCATTTCCTCGACGGCGAACACCTAGACGCTCATTTCCTTAACGGCGAGCACCTAGACACCAACTTCCTCGACGGTGAACACCTAGACATCAATTTCCTCGACAGAAAACAACTAGATAACGGCAAAACAACACCTACCAGGTATGTAAATATGAAACCGGAATTTACCAATAGATGTCAATGTAGTTGCCGTCAGACCGCGTCATTGACGCCATTTCCTTGTTCTGACATCTGACAAAGAGTTTCAACTCACAACAATACAAGTTTCATACAACAGTACAGTTTGTAATAGCGTTGAACATGTCGAATTTTGTGCCTGGAAACTACGATTTGCGGACAGCATTCATTTTCTGTTACCATTCGAAGAAAACTGCTGCAGAATCGCATCGAATGCTTGTCGAAGCTTTAAAAAATTCAAAAGTGGCGATTTTGACGTGGGAAACGAAGAACGTGGAAAACCACCGAAAAAGATTAAAGACAGCGAATTGCAAGCATTGTTGGATAAGGATGACGCTCAAACTCAACAACTCGCGGATCAATTGAATGTGACACGAGAAGCCGTCTACATACGTTTGAAATCCATGGGAAATATCCAAAAGATGAGAAAATGGGTTCCACATGAACTGAATGAAAGACAGCGGCAAAACCGAAAAACCACTTGCGAAATGCTGCTCGCCAGGTACAAAAGAAAGTCATTTCTCCATCGAATTATGACTGGCGATGAAAAGTGGATACATATTGAGAATCCTAAGCGTAAAAGATCACGAGTAACTCCAGGCGAAACACCGACATCGACTGCAAGGCCAAATCTCTATGGACGGAAGACAATACTCTGTGTTTGGTGGGATCAGAAGGTGTGATCTATTATGACCTGCTAAAACCTGGCGAAATAGTTAATACTGAACGCTATCGACAACAAATGATCAATTTGAATCAAGCTTTGCGTGAAAAACGACCGGAATACCAAAAAAAAGCAACACAAAGTGATTTTGCTTTATGATAATGCACTAACACACACAGTAAAACTGGTCAAGGAAACGATTGAGGCATTTGGTTGGGAAATACTTTGGCATGCAGCTTACTCACCAGACTTGGCTCCGTCCGATTACTACTTATTTGCATCGATGGGACACGCACTTGCTCAGCAGCGTTGCATTTCTTACGAAGATGTATGAAAATGGCTCAAAAGGTTTGGATCAAATGAGCAACAATTTTTTTGGCGTGGCATCCACAAATTGTCAGACAGGTGGGAAAAATGTATAGCTAGCGATGGGCAATACTTCGAATAAAAATTTTTTATCATTTTCATGGAATAAATGTGTATTTTCTATTAAAAAATTCCAGTTACACATATTTACGTACCTGGTAGACATCCACTACATCGACGGCGAACACCTAGATGCCTATTTCCTCAACGGCGAACACCTAAACTCCAACTTCCTCGACGGCGAACATCTAGACACCCATTTCCTCGATGGCGAATATAGACAGCACCTAGAACACCTACTTATTCGAAGGCGAACACTTAGACACCCATTTCTTTGACGGCGAGCACCTAGAAACCAATTTCCTCGACGTTGAACACCTAGACATCCATTTCCTCGACGGTAAACACCTAGATACTCATTTCCTCGACAGCAAACACCTAGACACCAACTTCCTCGACGGTAAAATAACACCTAGACACTTACTACTTCGACGGCGAACACCTAGATACCAATTTCCTCGACGGAGAACACTTAGACTCCAACTTCCTCGACGGACATCTGTACACCTACTTCCTCGATGGCAAATGTAGTCAACAACTAGACACCCACTTCTTCGACGGGTGCCACCCGATTGACGACGTTACGATAGGACACGTGCACGATTGGACACGTGCACGATTGGACACGGCACGATTGGACACATGCACGATTGAACACGTGCACAATTGTACACGTGCACGATTGGACCCGGCACGATTGGACACGTGCACGATTGGACACGGCACGGATTGACACGTGCACGATTGGAAACGGCACGATTGGACACGTGCACGATTGGACACGGTACCGTTGGACACGTGCACGATTGGACACGGTACGATTGGACACGTGCACGATTGGACACGCACAATTGGACACGTTCAATTTGACACGCGTACGATTGGACACTGCACGATTGGACAGTGCACGATTGGACACGTGCACGATTGAACACGTACGATTGGACACGTTCAATTTGACACGCGTACGATTGGACACGGCACGTTTGGACACGTGCACGATTGGACAGGTGCACGGTTGGACACGGCATGATTAGACACGTGCACTATTGGACACGTTCACGATTGGACACGGCACGGATTGACACGTGCACGATTGGACATGCAAGATTGGACACATGCACGATTGGAGACGTCACGATTGGACACGTGCACGATTGGACACGTGCACGATTGGACACGGCACGATTGGACACGTGCACGATTGGACACGTGCACGATTGGACACGTGCACGATTGGACACTTGCACGATTGGAAACGTGCACTATTGGACACTGCACGATTGGACAGGTGCACTATTGGACACGGAATGATTAGACACGTGCACTATTGGACACGTGCACGATTGGACAAGGTACGGATTGACACGTGCACGATTGGACACGCACGATTGGACACGCGTACGATAGAACATTGCACGATTGGACACGTTCACAATTGGACACGGCACGGATTGACACGTGCACGATTGGACACGTGCATTATTGAACACGTACACGATTAGTCATGTGCACGATTAGACACGCACGATTGGACACGCGTATGATTGGACATTGCACGATTGGACATGTGCACGATTGGATACGGCACGATTGGACACGTGCACGATTGGACACGTCACGATTGGACACGTGCACGATTGGACACTTGCACAATTGGACACGTGCACTATTGGACACCACCAATCACAGTGCCCGGTGCTTAGGAGCTTTGAAGTCTCAAGTGCTGTGAGTGGCTCGTGCCCAATTGAGCCGTGTCCAACTGGGTGCCACCCGTTTTGATAAAGAATACACTCGATTGATGCATTTTCACGCAAAAATAAAGGTTTTACAGGAAAAAGGCGTTGCTCTGCCCCGTGAAACGAGATTATTAATCGTTATGGCCGTAGCACAGACTTTTGCATAACGCATAACGCATAGTGCATAAGCGAATCAACCAATCAGAGTCCCTTATTTCCACCCCCACTTTTTGTTCTGTAGATCTTGCATAGCGCATAAAGCATAAAGGCTCTCACACATGGAATGCATAACAGAGCATAAGCATAACATATGGTCGCTAAACCAATGAGCATCTTATGTAAATAAATATGGCGACATTATGCTAGATGTTGATTGGTCCAGCAGTCTTATGTTATGCTTATGTTCTGTTATGCATTTCATGTGTGAGAATCTTTATGCTTTATGAGCTATGCAAGATCTACAAAACAAAAAGTGAGGGTGGAAATAATGAACTCTGATTAGTTGATTCGCTTATGCACTATGCCTTATGCGTTATGCAAAAGTCTGTGCTGCGGCCTTTAGGGTCTCTGCACAAGGATGACTTTCACGTGGACTGTTAACAACCTACCTACTGATAGGTTGTAATCGTGTTATTCCTATCGCTATCGCTATTCCCGCGCATTGTGTCTGGGACTTTACAGTCGAATGTGCGTTTGCTGTGAAAGATTTCATAACCGGAAATGTCGTCAACTTTTCTGGCCGCAGCACAGACTCTTGCGTAACGCATAATGCATAGTGCATAAAAGAATCAACCAATCGAAATTCTTCTTTTCCATAGAATGAGAGGAAATTAAAGTTTCTGATTAGTAGATTCGCTTATACACTATGCGTTATGCAAAAGTCTGTGTTACGGCCATAACGATTAATAATCTCGTATGACGGGGCAGAGCAACGCTTTTTTCCTGTAAAACCTTTATTTTTGCGTGAAAATGCATCGATCGAGGGTATTCTTTATCAAAACGGGTGGCACCCAGTTGGACAATGCTTAAGTGGGCACGAGTCACTCACAGCGCTTGAGACTTCAAAGCTCCTAAGCACCGGGCGATGTGATTGGTGTTGTCCAATCGTGCACGTGTCCAATCGTGCAATGTCCAATCTTGCACGTGTTCAATCATACCATGTCCAACCGTGCACGTGTCCAATCGTGCACTGTCCAATCGTGCCGTGTCCAATAGTGCACATGTCCAATCGTGCACGTATCCAATTGTGCACGTGTCCAATCGTGCACTGTCCAATCGTGCCATGTCCAATGGTACACGTGTTCAATCGTACACGTGTCCAATCGTGCACGTGTCCAATCGTGCCGTGTCCAAACGTGCACGTGTCCAATCGTGCCGTATCCAATCGTGCACGTGTCCAATCGTGCAGTGTCCAATCGTACGCGTGTCAAATTGAACGTGTCCAATCGTGCGTGTCCAATCGTGCACGTGTGCAATCGTGCATGTGTCCAATCGTGCGTGTCCAATCGTGCATGTGTCAGATCGTAACGTGATCAATCGGGATCCTCCCTTCATCGACTGCGAACACCTCGACATCCATTTCCTCGACGGCGAACACCTAGACACTCATTTCCTCGACGGCGAACACCTAGACACCTACTTCCTCGACGGCGAACATGTAGACAACATCTAGAACACCCACTTCTTCGAAGGCGAACCCATTTCCTCGACGGCGGACATCTAGACACCCACTTTCTCGATGGCGAACATGTAGAGAACAACTAGAACACCCACTTCCTCGACGGCGAACACCTAGACACCCATTTCCCCAATAGACACTCATTTCTTCGACGGCAAACGCCTAAACACCCATTTCCTCGATGACGAACACCTAGACACCCATTTCCCCAATAGCGAACACCTAAACATCCACTTCCTCGATGGCGATCACCTAGACACTTAATTCCTCAACGGCGAACACCTAGACGCTTAATTCCTGAATATCTATGCACCCTCTTACTCGACGCGGTAAATACCTAGATCTTCAACGTCAATCTCGATATTTCATTTTAATTATAATTAATATTTTATTTTAATTCATTTTATTAATTTTAATTTCAATTAATTAATTATAATACGTCACATCGTATATATGACAACGTTGCCATCGCTGATTATCACAGCCCTCATGTGTGGTTGATCACGTTCGAATGTGCAATGCTGCCATCGCTAGGTTAAGTCAAAAGTCCTCTATTGTCGAAAAAACGAGATGGACATTTTCTCCTGGTCGACGATGACAATAATATTAATGACGATGACGTTTCTTAAAATTATAATAGAAATAAAAAAATCCGGACTTTGCGTCGCGATATCTCCTCTCGTAGGGCACGTAGAAAAATAATAAAAGCACTTTTATCATACAATCCGTGTGGTGGCTATCGATTGTGCATACATAGAACGCGATCGGTTCAGTCGTTATTGAGATCCGATAATCTCGATCTGCCGCAACTCGGTTCGCGTAAAGGAGGCACGGCAGTGTCGCTTCGCGCAGCTTAGCGCCGAGACACTACCAGTGTCTCCAGATTAAAATCTGTAAATAATTAATTCTTCTAGACGTTTCGGCGCCAGTTCGGGCCATCCTCAGTAATCCGAAAGGATAAATGTAATTCAACTCATGGCTTGACCAGAGAGTGGCAACTCCATCCCTCAATTCAGAAATTTTTGTTTCAAGATTACATGGTCTTGTGGCAAAGAATCGAAGAGGATCTAAATATAGATTGCCAATAATCAAATTAATTCATGTAAATGAAGGAGATGAAACTGAAACTCACCCGCTCAGCCATGTAGATTCACAAATCACAATACATTGCTAATACAAATTCAAATGGTCAAAGTAACGCATTCGGAGTGCGATCGTGTCAAAGAACAGAGTTTGAGGGATTGTGCGGAAAACAATTTTCTATGTATCTTATCTTTATGCGCGAAAGGATTGTAACGATGCACCCCCAGAACTGCATCGTTCCCGGCAATGCCAACTCGCCGGATGCCGCTA
>NW_017296028.1:38573-39175 GCF_001594075.2 Trachymyrmex cornetzi
CCGCGTTACACATATACACCGTACACTCACAACGAAACCGCTTTGTACACACACGCATACACCGCCGATCGCTGTTACCAGTCGCGACAACTGGTCTCACACGACACACCTACACATACATATACACGCACGCACACATTGTACATACAGACATAAATATATATATATTTCTTTTGCATCTATCCAAGTCGTATTTCACTGCGATATTACCGCCTTGTCTCTCTCCTCCTGGCCGAACCTCTTTGCGACCCTGGCCGCAGCCCGTGACCGACGAGCTACGTCCGCGCAAAGTAAGGTCGTTTCAGGATGCGCAGGAATTCTGACATGCGTATAATATAGCTTAATACATTTGTGCTTTAAAATTACGAAATTCAACTATTACGATTAACGCACCCAACAAACACATGGAAGATGTAGCAAAACAATTTTAGAGATTAATAAATAAATGGATAAATTAATGTAAGCTGTCTAGAATAGATAAGTAAGAATGGTGTAAAAAATCCGTGTCAGATTGTAGTTTCAGGCTAGTAGTAATAGTAGGGCGGTTCTAACTCGGGAGCTCTGAGGGGGGGTGCGGGGCGCGGGGGGTACTTGTAGGCGCG
>NW_017296029.1:0-274 GCF_001594075.2 Trachymyrmex cornetzi
TGGTATTATATCATGTACTACAAAAATATACTTGACGGGAGCCGCTACCGCGTCTCCTGATAGTAAGACTTATATAAATGTAAAAAACCACATGCATGACGAAATTATAATGATCATAATACATAATACTAATACATATTCACTATATGAAAATAAAAAATAAAAAATGTAGGAAACCATATACAAAGTACAAATTACGATAATATATAAGAAAATGGTTGATACACGAATTGAAAATAATAATACATAATAAATGGTACTACATAAAACATAA
>NW_017296030.1:0-679 GCF_001594075.2 Trachymyrmex cornetzi
AGTTAATTTTTAAATTCAAAAGACCTCGTGCTCTTGCCATTTCCCAAGGATCCCACCTGGTCCACTCCCGAGTTATAAAGATTTATTTCTTTGACAAAAATTGGACCGACGTACGCACTGTTCAAGGAAACAGGCGTTATAGCGTCCCTTCAGGACGTTGACCCATATTCCGGAGCGATAGGAAGTTCGTCCGACTCGCAGGTGTTCGCTACTGCGCGTATACCTGCGAGATAAAATCTAAACGTCCTTCCATACCCTCTACAACTCCATCCTTGTCTCTCCCGTTTAAACGTATTTCCAAGGGCTTGGACGTAACAGTATACACGGATCTAATTAATGCTGTATCACCTGTTACTTTAGGTTGGAGAATTGCTGCAAAATAAAATAACCTTTCTTCCGGTCCTACCACTCCTTTACAATCAGATATGAATAGGTGAACTGGAATATTTTTACCGTTTAAAGTAGGCAAAAGATTCAAACTATGGCGAGCGGAGAAATAGTTGTTAGCTGTCGAAGTTGAGAATCTTTGACTTTGTTGATCGTGAATATTTTCGACGTGAAATTCTAATTTTGATGATGCCTGATTATTCATGATTCACGATGGAAGTATATAGTCGGATTTGAAACTATCTACCAAGTTATTTTCAAAATACATAGAAGGGAAAAAGGCACTCGAGAG
>NW_017296031.1:0-544 GCF_001594075.2 Trachymyrmex cornetzi
ACAAAAATGCACACTATTGTCTAGAAAGAGGGAGAGAAAAATCGTGGAACAACGTTACCATCAAACTAATACTACATTCAAAATAAATCCTACTACAAAACAAAAACCACTTACACATTAAACTGTATACAGAACAAATAATAATCTAACAATATAATTTTCTAATCACTACAGGAATCTAATTTCACTACAGGAATTTTAGGAATCTCTAACTAAACCTTATACGTGCTAAGCATGAGGCGAGTAGAAATAAAAACATCGCGAAAAAAGAAAATTTCATGCCTATGGGAGGTCATGAAGTTTGCGCTGGTTGCGCGGCAATCGCGCAATGGTAGCGGTCCCACTTTTCATCGCGCCCTGATGCACAATTTTCCCGGAATTTTTATATGAATGATGACATCTACGAAAAATACTGAGAAAGTTTATATTGTTTTTGGAACATTTAGTATTCAATTCCTGATATATTACAAAATATGTTTGTAATATATCAGGAATATTAACACTTGCAAATTTTTCGAAAATCGCAAACAATTAATATTTCGTA
>NW_017296031.1:801-6696 GCF_001594075.2 Trachymyrmex cornetzi
TTAGTCTTGAATAATTTTTTACTCAAACACTATCAACTTTACAGAAAAACTGCAAGAGACAAAAATTATTTATTTTCTTCTCATAAAATACTGAGAATTTTTTCAGAATTTTTTAATACCGTATTTTCTCATGTTGATAAAAATAAAAAAATGCAGTATTAAAAAGCTGATAAAAAATTCTGAAAAAATTCTCAAAGCTTTATGAGAAGAAAATAAATAATTTTTGTCTCTTGCAGTTTTTCTGTAAAGTTGATGGTATTAGAGTAAAAAATTATTGAAGACCAATATTTTGCAATTTTTAGTAATTAATATCTTGTTAACTATTGCGAAAATTGCAAAATGGTAGACTTTTCGACTCAGTTTAATCCGCTCTATGAATACAAAAGTGATTGGCAAAAAAGATCGGGATACCCTGTACAAGAATACGCCGAGCGGCCGAGAAGATACATTTTCGGTTTTCGGTCGCTTGTAACGAGCGACTAGCAGAGAAAGCGAGACAGCGAGATATAGCGGCCCGAGGAGCGGCCGTCCTTTTCGCTCTAATACCCGCATGTGTTTACAATTTACTCGTAGAGCGAAAAGGACGGGCGCTCCCTCTCGCTGCCTCGCTCGCTCTCGCGGCCGACTCGATGCCGGTAGGTGGGGATAAAAGTGGTGGGGCTGGATTCCGTGTTGCCGGGGAGCCAAATTTGCACCACTGATTCCATCACTACTTGATACTTTCTTGTACGTCTGATCGGAAATAAAATTCTTCTTTTTCCATCTTGTGAGCAGTTCTCAAATGTTCTTTGTCAAACTGTTCTATGGATTTCTCGTCAGCCTGGTATAAGTGTTAGGATCTTGCAACATTTGAGTGACTTTATTAGTAATACTTAATAGTTATTAATATAACTATTTCTGTCTAACGCCACCGTGATATTTCCTTTATCGGCTCTTGTAAAAATTATGTTTGAGTTATTCTTAATAAATTGAGTCGTGTATTTAACCAGAATGGAACATCTTTAGTTATAAAACTATTCGTTGTTGATGACAGAAATTTCCTTAAAATCGGAATAGCTAAATTTCTGATCTTTAAAATGTTAGCGTGTCGTAATTTCCAAAAATTATTCTCAATGTTCTTGATAAATTCGATCAAAGTGCTTTTATGATGTACCAAAGGTATAGAAAAATTATCACCCCATTGCAACAACAATTGAACCCTTTTTGGAATGTCACATCCGGACAAGTTAACGAACCATCCTTTTGTGTTAACGAACAAAGAAGATTCAGAATTATCATCGATAAATTCGTTAGCTTCAATTTTAACATCCATCTGCTCACTCAAAGGAACATTATTGTTACTTTGAAAAGAAAACTTAATTCCGTCAATGATCCCATCATTGTTGTTATCAAGATTGTTATGTTTTTCATTGACAACAAAATAATGCAACGGTTTAATTATATTTCCTTCATTTGTTTTTTAAAATCAACCAATTTAGTTTTTTCGACAATCTAATTTCTTTTCGTATTAATTGTTTATGAAATGTGCATTCTTGTCTCGCAAAAAAGGAATTACAATATCTCACTGGAACATGGTTCATGATACTTCTTCTAAGATGTAATATCTCTTTTTAGGAACGACTAACAGTTTTATACGCGTCATTCAATTCAATTTTGAGAGTTCTTAAAATAAACTGATCTCTAAAACGCTTGAATTTATGTGAAGATCTGTAATGAGAAAGTTTCAGTACAAAATCACGTAACCTATCTATATGTTGAGGGACCACATCATGCCTAATGCATGCCTTGAAAAGTTTCATATGAATTCTGTTCTTAATGATAATCTTGTGATGTTTTATCCAAAGTTTCATAAAATTTACAGGAAGAATACCAAATGTCGCAGTAATAAAATTAAAAAAAGACATAAAATTTAGTATTTGACGCATATTGCAGCCAGCGTACTTAAAAATTAATAAATATCTTAAACAAGGAGTTTCTCTTCTTAAAATAACAAAAAATAACCTAAATGTGGGCTAATGAGAGTCAGCGCGAGCGAAGGTGCGCAATAAATCTTCACAAATAAAATTTGTTACTTCATATGAATGTGTTGATCTCATCTTTATTTAAAATATTGACATCTTGAACGTTTCGATTATCTTTGGAATCTTCATCAGCAAATTTTTTAACCAAATAGAACTTCAACGATCGTTAGATGTAGAGTCACTCGAAGGTTGCCAAAACTGTAGAGTTATCTGTTTTAAATTTATATATATATATAAGATATTTGAATTCAACCATTAAAATAACGAGTAACTCACCCACACGACCGATAATAAATTTCGATAATAAATTTACCTCATAAATGTGTGTAAAGTAGTAAGACGACCTTTCTAAAATTTTGAATTATATTTCAGTTTACTTTTTCACTCACAAATTCAATTATTCATATTTGTAGCATTCTGATATTTAATTAATTTTTGTAATTATTTATTTGCAAATTTTACAAAGGTACGTTAGTTTTTCTTTTTGAGTTAACAATTCATTTATTAATTGATATATATTGTTATGTCCGCGGCGTCCAAGTCGTGGAGACGCCATCGCGAACGCGTTCACGCACTCCTGGCTTGCGGGAAATAAACAACACGTGGATGTAAGAAAGATCAAGAAGCCCAGAATACACTTGCGTCACACTCGGAGCACACGATCGAGAATATCGGTTAGCGGATCGAGAGACACGTCCGAACGCAGCAACGGCTCACGTCCAAATCTGTCGATCTTGTTTTATCAACAATCACACGTGTCGCTGGGCAACGCGACCTTCCGCACTTCGCGAGTGGCGATCTACGGTGTCGACCCGGCACAGGCGTAACACTGCCCTCCTCTCCTTAAATTGTCGTCCCGACAATTACCGGTTTCCCAAGAACGTTGGCCTGGAATTCGGGGCTCCCGACCAGTATCTTGCTTCCTACTGTGCTACTACAGCAGCTTCCCAGAGCACTGGTCCTCCTAGAGCCCGATCCTTTGACCTTGAGGCCTCCTGAGTCTTCTCCCTTCCGAGAAGGACCCCTCTTCAGTTTCTCCCCGGAGGGTAGCTAATCCTCCGTAGGACGGAACTCGTTTGGGCATCCCCTCGTCTTCATGAAGAGAACTCCAGGATCCTCTTGTCTCTTCTCTTGAAGCCTTGCGCTCTTGGTACTTCCTTCTTCGAACAAGGGAGGGAAATTCGACTTTCCGTAGTACCTCTTCGCCCAAGTTCCCGCCACGGCATTCGCCCAACGTCCTGCGGAAAAACTACGGATCAAAAACCGCGGACAAGGCGGTCTTCTTAGATCAAAACAATAATCCTGCAGCTGAACCATTATTTTCGCCGTTATTGCTGCATCCAATGGACCCCTCCGGACACTGCCTCCTCAGCTGAGCTCTTCGCCATCGTTATAACTGCAGCACTCGGTAGTAGTACGCCCTTCTCACGTCGAGTAGCGAGCCCACAAAGATTACAGTTCCGCCAGAGCGAGTCCAGAGAAACATTCAGCATTTCTGTAACTAAGGAAGTTATCATCGCGCAGCTTGCGCTGTCAAATAAATTTGCATTAACAAATTATGTGTCACTGTAATAAGGCTCTGTGTTATCGAATTGATACCTACTTAATTAATCTATTCTACAGGCCTCTCTCCAGATAAGGTGCCAACCTATCTGTATGTACAATTTTATTTTTGTACCTGTTCGACTTGCGAATGCAGTAAACAACATCACTGAGTTTCTTTTCTACACAATAAGGACCTTCCCAGCTACTCTACAATTTAGGAGCTTTTCCTCTTACTCTTCGAGGATTGTACAACCAAACCTTTTGTTCTATTTCGAAATGAATCTGCTTGGCCTTTTGGTCATACCAGGTCTTGGTTCGAGAAGACTTAAGATCGATCCGTTTCCTAACTTGATCGTGAAGGTCCTCTAACTTTTTCTTTATTTTACTCAAATAATCGTTCGTTGAATTTTCTACTTCAGACTTAGGAGGATTCCCCCAAAGCAGATCTACAGGAAGTCTAAGATCTTGAGCGAAATACATTTCCGCCGGAGTTACACCAGTGGCTTCATGTCTGGAAGATCTATATGCCAAGAGATACATCGGAATCCAACGATCCCAATCCTTGTGATTTTTATCAATGAACTTCGCCAAATAGTTTAGAATCATCTGATGTTGACGCTCCACTTGACCATCCGTCTGAGGATGCAAAGCAGATGTTCTCGTTTTCTTAATTCCGAGTAATTGTGATAATTCCCGAAAAATCGTAGATTCGAAATTTCTTCCCTGATCTGAATGGACTTCTAACGGGACCCCATGTCTCGAGATAACCTGACTCAAGAAGATCTCTGAAATGGTCTTCACCCTGGTATTATTTAAAGGGAATCCTTCTAGTTAGTGAAGCAAAAAAAAAATCAACGACAACTAATAAATACTTCTTCCCTGAAAGAGTTACCGGCAATGGACCAAGTATGTCCATTTAAACTCTCTCAAATGGAGCTCCAACGTTGTAAATTTGAAGCGGAGATTTTCCTTTCCCTGTCGGACCCCTACGCGCTATGCAGATTTCGCACGTTCTGCACCAATTCTCCATATCTTGTTTACAAGAAGCCCAATAAAATCTCTTGCGAATCTTCTCCAGAGTTTTATTAACTCCAAAGTGTCCTCCCGACGCGAAGAATCATGGCTTTCCCTTAATATTTCCTGAACTCGCTTCTTAGGGACGATTAGTTGAGCAACAGTGCTTTTCAAATTTAGAGCCTTCCACATTTTATAAAGAACATCATCCTTGATTTCTAAGGAATCCCAATAGGGATTCCTTAGATTCCTATTGGACCAGTATACTTTGGCGGACGTTTCCTTAGACGCAACCTCCTGCCAAGATGGTCGAATCCTAGTCTCCTTTCCTTGAAGAATAATGGAAATGCCAGGATCCTCTAATTGTTTCTGACGCCAAGAGAAGAGTTTCCAGGTTTTCTTCTGACAAAACTGTCCTTGCAATTGCATTTTCTATTTTTGAAACCTCCTTGATTTCTATCCTTGCACAATATTGATACCTCGTATTTGTACAAGGGCGTCTTGCATAAGAACCCATCAGCGTTCTTATGCAAGACGCCTTTTCGGTAAATTATCTGAAAGTCATACTGTTGAAGCCTCTCCATTCAGCATGCCAACTGGCCCTCCAACTCCTTGAAAGACACTAACCATTTAAGCGACATATGATCCGTTCGTATTAAAAATTTCCGACCATACAAATAGTGATGAAACGATTTAACCGAATCAACTATTGACAAAAATTCGCATCGCGAATAGTTCTTCTCAGCTTTATTTAAAACACGGCTGAAATAGGAAATAACTTTTCTCTTCCATCTTGTCTTTGCGAAAAGACTGCACCGATTCCAAAATTTGATGCATCTGCATCGAGAATCAACTCCCCCTCCTCGGTAGGAAAAGAAAGAATTGGTGAGGAGGTAAGAGTTTGTTTCAAACTGTTGAAACTGCTCTCACATTACTCATCCCAAACGAATTTCGTTTGATTCTCTGTAAGAACATACAGAGGTTTTGCCAATAACGAAAATCCCTTCACAAATTTACGATAATAAGAGCATAATCCCAAAAAGCTCCGCAAATGTTTTTTATTTCGCGGTATTGGCCACTCTTTTATAGCAATCATTTTATTATTAGTATGTTGTTACATCCCGACAAAATTCTCTCTTTCGTTATTATAAATATATGATTCATACCTTATTTTTATTTTATCTCTAGGTTAATATTGCGTCATGGTCTTGATATTTTGTCCCTATTTTATCTTTATTTCGAAACCGAAAATTCCGTTTCTCTTTTATAGGGGGGTATATCTTTTTCTTTATTTAAACATTCAAACCAACAGATA
>NW_017296031.1:7100-8782 GCF_001594075.2 Trachymyrmex cornetzi
CCGTGCTACCTTATCTTAAGGAACCAAGCGCGAGTATAGGTTCTACCAAATTTTGGGGAGTGTTGATTGGTCTTGAAAGGACACTCCCACATTCATTTCCAAAATATAAAAGGAGCTGTCAAAAGCAGTCGAGACACAGTTAATTCTATTCTTCAATTCAGTTCAGTTAATTCTTTTTAGAGTTCAGTTCGACACAGTTAATTCTATTCTTCAATTCAGTTCAGTTAATTCTTTTTAGAGTTCAGTTCGACACAGTTAATTCTATTCTTCAATTCAGTTCAGTTAATTCTTTTTAGAGTTCAGTTCGACACAGTTAATTCTATTCTTCAATTCAGTTCAGTTAATTCTTTTTAGAGTTCAGTTCGACACAGTTAATTCTATTCTTCAATTCAGTTCAGTTAATTCTTTTTAGAGTTCAGTTCGACACAGTTAATTCTATTCTTCAATTCAGTTCAGTTAATTCTTTTTAGAGTTCAGTTCGACACAGTTAATTCTATTCTTCAATTCAGTTCAGTTAATTCTTTTTAGAGTTCAGTTCGACACAGTTAATTCTATTCTTCAATTCAGTTCAGTTAATTCTTTTTAGAGTTCAGTTCGACACAGTTAATTCTATTCTTCAATTCAGTTCAGTTAATTCTTTTTAGAGTTCAGTTCGACACAGTTAATTCTATTCTTCAATTCAGTTCAGTTAATTCTTTTTAGAGTTCAGTTCGACACAGTTAATTCTATTCTTCAATTCAGTTCAGTTAATTCTTTTTAGAGTTCAGTTCGACACAGTTAATTCTATTCTTCAATTCAGTTCAGTTAAT
The DNA here is from genome assembly GCF_001594075.2 of Trachymyrmex cornetzi. NCBI lineage: Eukaryota > Metazoa > Arthropoda > Insecta > Hymenoptera > Formicidae > Trachymyrmex > Trachymyrmex cornetzi. The sequence continues at coordinate 7,910 of NW_017296031.1, forward strand.
TCTTTTTAGAGTTCAGTTCGACACAGTTAATTCTATTCTTCAATTCAGTTCAGTTAATTCTTTTTAGAGTTCAGTTCGACACAGTTAATTCTATTCTTCAATTCAGTTCAGTTAATTCTTTTTAGAGTTCAGTTCGACACAGTTAATTCTATTCTTCAATTCAGTTCAGTTAATTCTTTTTAGAGTTCAGTTCGACACAGTTAATTCTATTCTTCAATTCAGTTCAGTTAATTCTTTTTAGAGTTCAAGACGTAAGTGGAAATCCCTGCAGCAGAAATTGAGTGTACCAAGTATTTTACTTCGCCACCAAAAAAAGTACAGTTTTTAGGATTAATTTTTAAATTTACTTCCCGCAAAACGACTCAAAACTTTCCTCAAATTTTCAATCATCTCTTCGAAGCTTTTACCAAAAATAATAACGTCACCCAAATATACTAAACAACTTTTTGACAGAAACCCGTGTAAAACCTGCTCCATCACTCGCTCAAATGTGGCTGGAGCGTTACGCAAACCGAAGGGCATCACTTTAAATTGCCACAATCCGTTTCCGATAGAGAATGCCGTCTTCTCTCTATCCTCTGGCCGAATTTTAATTTGCCAGTACCCGCTTTTTAAATCTAATGTAGAATACCAAGAATTACCTGCGAGTTGATCGAAGATGTCGTCTATTCTGGGCAAGGGATAAGAATCTTTAGTAGTAACATCATTTAGCTTACGATAATCAATACAAAATCTTATCGTCCCATCCTTTTTCCTCACTAACACAGCTGGAGACATCCAAGGACTTATTGATTCCTCAATTACACCTTGATTTCTCATGTCCTCAATAATTTTATTAACTTTCTTCCTCATATTAATAGGAATTCGACGAGG
>NW_017296031.1:8827-15737 GCF_001594075.2 Trachymyrmex cornetzi
TTCCACGAGATTATGCCGCGTCTCGAAACACAATAATCGCGACAAACACGCCACTTCGGACGTAACACTCGATAACATTGAATATCATTCTTCACCATTTCTTTTTGACCATGAAAAATGGACTCAAAGATATTTCCCAAATTAATCTTTTCAAGAAAATCTACACCAAGTATACAATCATCTTTAATTTTTGCAACCAACATTGGAATCTCTACTAAATAATTCCCAAGTCGAACTGTTGTATGCATTTTATAATCAATTGCAACTTTTTCGCCCGTGGGATATTTCAAATTACAATTATTTATCTTAACTTTGAAATCATCCGATCCCATCAAGTCATCATTTAAAATAGAAATATCATAGCCAGTGCCTATTCTAAAGTTACAACGCTTATTATTTACCTCCCCTTCGAAACAGAAATTCATTGAATTATATTTAAATTTATTTATCCTGAAAGAACATTGATGAGTGACAAGATTACATTGATTATTAAAATTATTAGAACATTGCTTATTTACACGATAAATATTTCTCGGGGTTCTCTCCATCTCAGTCGAACTCACCCCGCAGAGCTCGATTAATCTTTGTTTACCGAACTGCCTGGACATTCTGATCGAAAATGCCCCTCTTTTTGCCACACTCCCAGCACTTCTTTCCACTTCCATTTCCTCTCTTAAAATTTCTTCCTTTTTCAAATTTTGTAAATTTATTTTTATTAAATTTTCCTTCTTTTTCTTTATTATTTTGATTTACTTCCTCCTTATCAAACTTGCCAAAATTCTTTTCTTTCTTTTTCTCAAAATTAAAATTATTCTCTTTCTTATATTGAAAACTATTTTCCTGTATTAATTTAATTGCTTTTGTCCTTTTGATCGCAATTCTCAACGATGTCGATCCTTCTAACTGAAGCGCTCTCTTCACAAATCCGTCGGATAAAGTGAAGAAGACAAATTGCGCGCACGCGATCTTATCGCGTATTAAATCAGAACATTTCGGATATGCTAACTGAGAAAGTCTTTCGATATTCGAGCCGAAAGAAGCAATACTCTCTCTAAATTTCTGCTTACGATTTGTGAATTGAGAATAATAGTTTTGTAACGATTGCGCTTCGCCGAAACGTAATTCTAACCGTGACTTTAATTCTGAAAAATCTAAATTTTCCAGGTTTTGTATGCCTTCCAACACCGCACGCGCTTTTCCTCTCAAGCAAGATGCTAAAACGGCAATTTCGTCTCCATTTCCCAACAATTTGCACGAGCGATCAAATCAAATTGAGCAAGGAATTCCCTGAGAGGAGCACTTCCGTCAAACGTGTCCGGCTTGTTTCCTCATGAAGCGAACCACGGAATTCCGCACGCTCATTCATATCACGCGTATTCATATCATTCCCGTCGCCCGCAGGAATATCGTGTAATATTACGCGAGGCACAAGATTCAACGCGCTCTTGAGCGCTCGTGCCATTCTCGCCGCCCGCAGAAAAACGCGTCACTTCGCGATCGCGCGCGTTTGCGGTATAATTTCTATTATTGGAAGGACTTATCTGAGCATCTCCGCTGCGAAGTCCCTCTCGTAACCGCTGGATCTCAGCGTCGCGCTGTCGCAGCGACTCTATACAATCTGTCAGCGTACGCTGATGCTTCTCACACATTTGCTGCATCTCGGCGTTACGTTGTCGTGTAGACCCCGCGAATTCGACTCGTATGTGCCGTTGTTCCTCCCGCAGTTGTTGTACCTCTCATAACACTGCCTGGGTACCTATCATGAAATATGTCGGAATGGATTCCGATCGGAATTATTCCGTTTTCCCTAGAAAACACAATAGAAATCTAGGGAATAATTGAATATTTCCGATCGGAATCGATTCCGACTTGTTCTATGATAGGTACCCTGAAGAGCCATCGTCGTAGGTGACATTTCCTGCGACATCCTCACAGTCGACACCACAGGAGATTGCTCCGAAGCAATGATTCTCCTTTTTCGAGCGGTTGTCTCCCGCACGGCACGCATCGAATGTCCAAGCGGACGAGCCCCCAAAATGTTACGTCCGCGGCGTCCGAGTCGTGGAGACGCCTTCGCGTTCACGCACTCCTGGCTCGCGAGAAATAAACAACACGAGGATATAAGAAAGAACAAGAAGCGTTTATTATACAGCGCAGAATACACTTGCGTCACACTCAGAGCACACGATCGAGAATATCGGTTAGCGGATCGAAAGCACGTCCGAACGCAGCGACGGCTCACGTCCAAATCTGCCGATCTTGTTTTATCGACAACCACACATGTCGCTGGGCAACGCGACCTTCCGCACTTCGCGAATGGCGATCTACGGTGTCGACCCGGCACAGGCGTAACAATATATATACATTTTTTTTATCGTTATTGATTAAAACAAAATAAATATTAAAAGAGCATAGAACCAATATTTTAACAAACAATTATAATTAGAATAATAACATTACATACGTTTCGACTCCGATCGGGTCATTTTCAATGCAAAAAACAAAAATTAACTTAGAAATCCGGTAACATTAAAAAAAACCTTCAAATTACATAATAAAAATAAAAATAACATAACATAATGTCGCTAACATAATATAAAACATAAAAAATTAATAGTAACATTTCATAATGAGTAAATAATACAATGTATTGAATAGCTGTTGCAAAAATGTAAAAACTCAGAAGAAAAGAGTAAACTCCTATGTTCAACCTCAATTAGACCTTTTAGACCTATTTTGATACTTAAAGTACTCAGATAGACCTCTTTTGATGTTACTTAATCTACAGCTTCTATTTAGAACCGCAAAATTCTCCCGAGTCGAAATTTTGCTCCTACTTTGGTCCTTCATTTTAGGACGTATTTAGATTCTACAGGCTTATAATAGGTTTGAATCCTGAATCGAATCGTTTTCTCCTGCTTTCGACCTCTATTAGGAATTTTACGTCTCTTTTGATACTACTTAATCTGCAACTCGTATTTAAACTCGTTAAATACTATATTAAATTCAGATAAAATTTTACTTTTATTTTGTATTCCGAAAATTTTCTCAAACTTTTTAAATATTATTCTAGTTAAATTTTATTTCATATTTATAATACTTATTTTGCACTTTACAATTACATAACTCCACACGCGCGCGCGCGCACACACACACATACGCGCGCAACACACACACACACACACACACACATATACAGCCATTGACAAAATTATTAGGCACCCTTGCTTTTTCTAAATTTTTCACAACTGAATGTGCATAAGCTCTCTATTTGCGTGTTGTTTTCATGCTACTGACTTTGTGAGAAGGTCAAGCAACTGAGGCATATAAGTTTCTTAGAGAAATGATAATATGTATAATACAAAACTGTTTAGTGTGCATTTCGACTTCTAATAATACGGACGTTATCAGTCTTGTTTCGAGCAATTGCTAGGCAATTCTTTATCTTATTATTGTTAACATATTATCCGAGATTTCAAAATATGCCTAAAACACGCGAGTTGAGTGAAGGAAAACGGGCTCAGATTATTGTGTTGCATTCCGTAGGATTATCTCAAGTGCAAATAGCAAAAAAAATAAATTGCTCCCGTTGCGCAGTTCAAACTACAATAAAAAGATATAATGATACTAAACAGTTTAAATCCAGATCTGAAAGAGGAAGAAAACGAAAGACTACTGCCAGAGAAAATCGATATTTAAAGCAAAATGCTCTAAAAGATAGTGTTATTTATTTCTTTATAAATTGAAGAAATTGTTAAATAAATAAGGTGCCTAATAATTTTGTCAATGGCTGTACATACACTGAAAAAAAATATAGTCAATTTTAATAAATATTTAGTTGAATACATGATATTTAGTTGAATACAACTAAATATTTATTAGATATAAAGATATATTATTTGATATAAGAAATGTTAATTTCATTTAACAATTTTTTTTTACTAAACAAATTTTATTTACTGTAAGTAAATATTTAGTTGACAGGATTGAACTAAATATTTATTAAAATTGATTATATTTTTTTCTCAGTGTATATATACAAATATATTATTTGTATCATTATATAATTATCTATTAATTTGTGAGATTGTAAGAAAAGAAATAAATTACACTCATCAATGTATATAAATTTTTATTTTTATTCAAGTTCTTGTAGATTGGCAGGAATCCCTACATACATTTGATTATTAATATTCATATATACACAAACAGTAACAATATTAACTACTGGAATTATTAGTGTATTATTTGACATGTGACATTTTTGTAAAAAAGTATTACTGTCATACATAAAATTATCTCCTTGAATAAAAAATACATTATTAGTTATAACCTTTTGAATTACAGCAAAATGATTTCCTTTACATACACATACCTACTTCTCTATGATTACAATTATTAACTTTAATAAAATAACAGATTGATCCTAAACATAACTGATCGTTATTTACATACTTAATTATATGAGAATGAGTTTTTAAATCTCGTTTGTAATTTTTTGCTACATATAATTTTCCATCCTTTAATAAGCGCCCGGGTAGAATTTTAAAAGGGGGCACATACAGGCCCTAGATAGTTTTTCCCCATTTCTGTCAAGGCCCCATTCAGGCAAGTACGATTAGGCCCTGTACAGAGATGTAACGCTCGTGCAAATCAGGGCCCGATTTGTAAATTTGATTAGGCCCTATTTGGACATGCCTAACTAGACCCTATCTGGATATGTCTAACTAGGCCCTATCTGGACACGCCTAAATAGGCCCTATTTGGACACGCCTAACTAGGCTCTGTCTGGATACCCCTAACTAGGTCCTGTCTAGACACGTTTAACTAGGCCCTATCTGGATACGTCTAAGTAGGTACTATCTGGACACGCTTAACTGGACAGGCTCTATATTGGCTAAAGTAGGCCCTATATTCTCTAAAGTAGGCCCTATCCTGGCAAGCTTAATTACGTCCTATTTTGGCATATGTCAACAATTGACAACAACAGAGAAAAATATCAGGGCGCTCCTCGTCTCGATCCCAGGCCTGGTCTCTGCTCCGAGTTGGTAGACTTTGACGTTGCCACTGAGCCACACAGCCTTTAACGCTGGTGGTCTCTCTGTTGTATCTATATCTAGTAAATATCTAGGCCCTTTCATGGAACACCTCCCTAGACCCTATTTTGGAATATCTATATATCGCCCTTTCTAGGCCCAACAATGGCAGGCCTTGTTGAAGGCACTCACGTCAGTGCCCATTCAAGGCCTGTTTAGGAAATTCCATCTAGAATTTTCCTTTCTAGGCCCTTTCTAGGCCCAACGATGGCAAGCCCTGTTACGGGCACTTACGTCAGTGCCCATTCAAGGCTTGTTTAGGAAATTCCATCTAGAATTTTCCTTTCTAGGCCCTTTCTAGGCCCAACGATGGCAGGCCCTGTTAGGGGCACTCACGTCAATGCCCATTCAAGGCCTGTTTAGGAAATTCCATCTAGAATTTTCCTTTCTAGGCCCTTTCTAGGCCCAACGATGGCAGGCCCTGTTAGGGGCACTCACGTCAATGCCCATTCAAGGCCTGTTTAGGAAATTCCATCTAGAATTTTCCTTTCTAGGCCCTTTCTAGACCCAACGATGGCAGGCCCTGTTAGGGGCACCACGTCAGTACCCATTCAAGGCCTGTTTAGGAAATTCCATCTAGAATTTTCCTTTCTAGGCCCTTTCTAGGCTCTTTCTAGGCCCAACGATAGCAGGCCCTGTTAGGGGCACTCACGTCAGTGCCCATTCAAGGCCTGTTTAGAAAATTCCATCTAGAATTTTCCTTTCTAGACCCTTTCTAGGCCCAACGATGGCAGGCCTATTTTAGGGTATGCCTATTTGGGCCCAACGTTGACAGACCTATTTTAGGGCATGCCTGTTCAGGCCCTATATGGACGTAGGGCACGCCCCGACAAAATTCTACCCGGGCGGAGATATTTGTAAATTATTAAATTTTCGAGTATTTAAAAATGATTTCTTAATTTATTAATGAGATCGCCTGATATTGGGTGCTCATTTTGATATGTACCAACAGTGAAACAATTTTTAGAAATTTCCTCAATAATTTTAACTTGTTTTTTTCGGCTTAAACAAAAATTTCGCATAGGACCTTCAGGTAAGTGATCTATTAATCGTACTATTTTAATATACCGGTCATGAAACTTAGCAACTTGTGTATCAATATGGCCTGTTCCATGTACTAATTTCAACAATTTACCATTTATATTTTCGTATTCATAACAAGAATATGTCCATAATGGTCCAAGTCTTCTTACACATTCCGAAAGATGAAGTAATTGATGTACGTTAATGGAACAGAAATTTAAACCATATAAGATTTCAAACTCTCTAACAAATTTATTTAAAAAGTCTTCAGCTACATTTATCATAAATAATGTAATATTTTCAGAACTTAGTATAGTTATTGCTGTTACTAAGAGAAGATAATGATCAAAATAATCTTGTCGTAATATCCCTTCGAGTACAGGAATAGAATAAAAAAAATACCACATTTTTAATTCTGATGCTTTCCAATGAAGTAGTTCATCGATAGAACGTATTGAACGATGTACAAATTTGGGAGGTTTTATTGATATTAATCGACTATTTATAATATCTTTAACTGCATGTAATGAAAAAGGTTCCGCACTATACTTAGAATCAAACATTAAACTTAACAATTTCTTGATTATACCTCCATCAACTGCATGCATTCTATCTATTCCCATTCCTTCAACAAAATTAGGCATTAAAATTGGAAGATCTGTTGGGCCTTTGACACTGTTACGTCCTGAGCGCGAGTTTTCGACGGTCTCGAGACACGACACGAGTTTATAGGAACGCGAGCGCGGAGCGGGGCGCGCGGGGTGAAGCCTTGACTTCGATGTGGTGTTTAG
>NW_017296031.1:15874-16165 GCF_001594075.2 Trachymyrmex cornetzi
AAAATAGAGAGTTTAGAGGAAGCGTCAGTTAGGCTTCATCTCGCTGTCTCTCTATCTACACTCTCTGGCGTGATGAGAAGGAGTTGGAAGGGAATGAAAGGCTTTCAAATAACAATAGGAATACTTAAGACTGTAAGATTTTAATATTAAGTGTACACGCTGTGTTGCTTATTACGCGAGGCTTGGAATAATGATTGGCCTAGTGGCCTTTCGAGTGGGCGCCATGTGGGGCGGAGATGGAGGCGGTTTTGTCCGCGGTGGTGGCGTAACGGTGCTCCCGGTTTTTGAGGC
>NW_017296031.1:17177-17878 GCF_001594075.2 Trachymyrmex cornetzi
GACACCCATTATAGGATTTTCTGGTGTGGCTCCATCAGCCCAATTAATACATTCTGTTAATGTTCTCAATATTATATTATTTTCATAAGGATAAACATGAATTGATCCTTTTGGAAGAAGTGGTACATTTTTACCTTTAATACAACATGTAAGACAGCCATAATCACTATTAAATTGTATAAAATTCATAAATTGATTTTTTGCCAAAAGATCAGCTGTGCCTATTAACACAATTCCTCTCATTAGGATTGGATTATTTTCTCCTGGTAAAAAAACTGGTACACCTTGAGCTATTTGTTCAAGTTGTGGACGTAACTTATATAGAAATAAATTAGCGAAAGGCTTTTTTTTTCCAACCCATAATCCTAGTAATAGAGTATTCTCTAGCTTTTTTCGATCTTTAAAAGGTAATTCATTAATACTTAAATAAATAGGCCACATGCTAATTTAAGAAGATTTAAAAACTGGCACTCCATCGGTATACCAACTTAAAGAAAAATTATTAGGATTGTTTAAAAAACCATTACGTACCCACTCTCTATATACAGATCCATCATATATTCATATTCATTTATACGTTTTTGATGTTGTAAATTATTGTAAAATCCATTTCGATTTAACATTTCTCTTAAATGACAATCTTGTGTTTCGCGGGTTTTCTCCGTGTTCAAATCCATTCTTGGAATGCCAACGTTTCTGAA
>NW_017296031.1:18326-20997 GCF_001594075.2 Trachymyrmex cornetzi
CTCCTGCGGAGCTGAGTGGAGGTCTTTGATCTTTGGGATTTCTTAAGATTTGTCCTATCTTTTTGGGTGGTTTGAAGATAGTTCGGATATTGTGTTTCTTTAATATCCTGCCAAGAATGGATTTGAACACGGAGAAAACCCGCGAAACACAAGATTGTCATATAGGAAACACCCGTGAAAGCCTCAAGAATATTATTTCTCTTAAATGTTCAATAACAGGAATTTCCACAAAATAAGAATTCTTTTGTTTTGGACATAATAAACAAATATCATTGATATTTTCTAATTCGCGATTACATGTAGTACAATAATAATGTTTTGTTACAATATTCTTTGTTTCTTTAAAAGAAAAATATTGTTTAAATTTATAAATACTATTTTTTTTTTAATTTCGAACTGGACAGTGTAAATTAATGACATTGATTATATCAGCAAGACAGACATATTGATATTATGACGAACAGCAAGTGTTAAGATTAACAACATACTTTGAGACACACGTAATGGAGCATCGAAATATAGAGGTTCATCGAATTGTTCTCTATTGCCATAATTATTTCTTGTATTGTTATCAATATTTTCTTCTTCATTATCATCCTCTTCCTCTCCTTCATCTTTATCTTCTTCCTCTTCTCCATCTTCATCTTCTTTCTCTTCTTCATTTTCATCTTCTTCTACTGATTTAATTTCCTCTTCATCTTTTTCTTCTGACTCAATTTCTGCTTCATCTTCCTCTTCAACTTTTTCTTCTTCAGCTTCTTCCATTGCAACATCATCTTCTCTCTCTTCGTTAATTATTTCATCATTATGCGTCGATGCATTTGTATTTACATTTTTACGTGCACTGAAGTTGGAGGATTGTGAATTTCCTTATATAAATTTTCCTTATAAAATTTTATATTTTTATACTGAACCACACACAAATAAAATCTCTTGAAATTTAAATAAATATATACAATAGAGGACCAGACTACTAAGCTTCTAAGTGCGGACGACCATGCACAAATGTATTTATATAATCAGAAATTTTTCATACAAGTAAAAACATTGATCTTTTGATAACATTCTGTTGACCTGTATTAATAGTAAACAATACTTACATTTTATTTAGAAATAATTGATGACTTGATTCACCAGTATTATATATAAAAGCTTCGTCTTTTTCAGCAGTTATTAAGAATTTATTTAAAAGATTATATTTTTGTGATTTCTGTAAGTTCTGAAATGATTTTTTAGACATTTCTTTTCTATGAATATGTAACTTTTATTCAAATATTTTATAATAATTAAATTTTAAATAATTATTGCCCGTGTAGGAAATCTTAGTTAAATTTACACTTATAATGCCTATTACAGAGAATTGGGTGACATCGTGACATAATAAATTGACAATCGCTCGCGTGACACTCGAAATTCGAGTCTCGAATGCGAGAAAAAAATGAAAAAAAGTTCACTTCAAATATGGTGCTCTAGAGCTATCATGTCGTGACAACATTTACGTCATATAAAAACTGTGCAATAATTGTGCAATAGTTAACAAAATAGTAGTCCACAGATTATTACTTTGCACGAAGAAAACGTGGAGTTCTTAAAATTGGACTTAGACGTCTAATTAAAATATTATTGCTGTACGCGAAAATTTATGTGTGTACATACGTGAGATATTGATGTAATAAAATGTAGTGATGTGTCAATGACGCATAAATCGTCTGCATGTAAATGCTATTTAAAATATGATATAAAATATTAATCGCCTTTAGGATCCCTTTAATAATGCCAAAAGGAAATAAACAGTTTGCACTCATATGGTGGCTGAAAACTGGCCAAAAAGATGTAATACCGTTAGCATTGTTGCCGGCGGCGGGAGCCTTCGATCAGGTTCCCCCGTTAACGACAATTAAGACGATTTATTTTTGCGCCGGGTTCGCTCGGACGCTTCGACGGAGCCCTCTCGACCCGTCGCTCTCTAGATTCGACTGACTTTGTGTCGCGCGAACTCGAACGGCTCGCGGCTTTGATTTTGGAAGCGATAACGCGATTCGCCGATAACATCGGCCCAGCAACGAGCGACGAAACACACCAAGTACGACGAGGGCCTTTTTTCTGTGTCGAAAGACTCCCGTCGTCATCGGCACACAAACACGCGCTCTCGACGTCGGCATTGCTCGAAAGTCGAATCAACAAAGATTCGAAGCGAAGAAGTTTCTCGAGAGATCTCGACGGCCGCACGAATTAACGCTCTAATCCTGAACATACAGCCCGCCTCGTATACGCCGGATACGAAATACAGCAAAAGGCGTGGCGAGATCGAAGATACTCTCGCTTAGTCGCAGCGTGAGCTAAGGAGCGCAAAGGGCGACAGTGATTGACGCTAGCCGAATAAAGAATTTTAAATGACCTTATAGGTAGGGACGAAAACACAATAAAGTAATTAACGCTAAATGTACAACACGTCTTAACTCGCTCTAGAAGTAGGGGCAAAATACAATCCATCGGTCGGTTTCGCTTGTTCCGCGAATAAGATAGCCGACGCGACATAAGCCTAAAGTAATATAACGAACAGAATTAAACTGGAATTTCAATGAGTACAGTCATTAACGTTTTACAAAGTATGTATATAATTAAACTTGATATATTGAACGTTTTATACGTGATACGTACAAACCAAGCG
>NW_017296031.1:21053-21881 GCF_001594075.2 Trachymyrmex cornetzi
CAGTCGCTTTCTGACGCCGACGCTTTACAATTTATAGGCAACTTGTACAGTTGCGTTATAGGTCGCTTCAGTAGAGAACGCGCAGTGCGTATCGTAACCACCCGGACGAGTCCGTCGGACCCGGGATGAACCTGCTGGATTCTCGCGAGTTCCCATTTGCTCGGAGGGAGCAAAGGGTTCTTTACAATGACGAGATCACTAACTTCTAAATTTGACGCGGCGTCTCGCCACTTGGTTCTCGTCTGAAGTGACAACAAATAATCATGCGACCAGGCACGCCAGAATTGCTCCCGCATGGAGCCCACTAGCTGCCTCTCGTAGCGGAGAGCGGCGTTCTGCAACCGCCCGCCAAGACGGAGTAAGGCGTTCTCATCTACGAACGGATGCAAAGCCCTTAGAGGGCTGGATCGCGAAAGAGAAGAATTAGTGCTTAATGCTCTAATTTCCGGCGCAAATGCTAATTTTTGCGCGTAGCGGAACCAAAACAGTTCGGCTTCGCGAAGCTCAGGTACTGTTAATACGAGTGACGTACGTTCGGATTTCTGGCGCTTTACTCGAGAAATGAAGCGTCGTACGTAAGCCGTGACTCGGATTAATCGAGTCCACGTTGAGGATTTGCGAATCAGTTCCCACTCGTCCTTACTTTCAACGTGGAGGACGACGTGAGCGCGAGCTTCGTCGTAGACCTGTTGATTGGTACTACGATTAAGAGAAAGAGAGTGGTCGTCGGTCGGCCACGACGTAGACCGGGAGAGCCACCTCGGCCCTGTCCACCACAGGGGGTGAGAGTACAGTTCTTCAGCCGACAGGCCGCGTGAGGCGCAGTCA
>NW_017296031.1:22788-25738 GCF_001594075.2 Trachymyrmex cornetzi
GGATAATCGGACCCTTCGTCTAACGACAATTGTTTCAAAACGCGCATCGCGAGATATGGAGCGGGAGCGAGCCCGTTCGTTACGGTCAAAAGCCGGAAATGCGTGATCGGCGTGTCGCAGGACGGACGCCAGAGAATTCGTTGGAAGTTGGTATCGAGATTATTCACGAGGATTTGTAGGAACATCTTGGCGATGTCTGCTGCATAAACAAAACGCCACTGCCGCCAGCGCAGCAGAATAGCGGGGAGATCTTGCTGTAACTTCGGTCCGACCAGCAGATGGTCGTTAAGCGACGTGCCGTTCGTCGTTTTGCACGAGGCGTTAAAAACGACGCGTAACTTCGTGGTACTACTCGTTTCGCGCAAAACCGAATGATGCGGAATGTACATGGGCGTAAGAGCGGTGTAGCAGGGACTTTCGATCGCGCTCATATGTCCCAAGGCGAGATATTCCGCCAAAAAGTCATTATATTGCGCGGAGAGTTCGGCGTGCCAACGCAGCTTCCTTTCCATTTTCTCGTAGAATACCGTGGCGATAGGCAGGGAATCGCCTATGTCGATTGGTAGTTCGTGCCGGAAGGACAATCGAACAATGTACCGTCCTTCTGGAGAACGGCTATGAGTGGCGAGGAAGTGTTGTTCGCAACGCTCCTCCTCGTCGGTAAGTGGAGGGGGGCGCGAGACCTCCTCGTCCTCCCAAAATTGCCTGAGAAGCGAAGACTGTCGTGTCGTGCGTAGACACGTTATGACAGACGCAAATATTCTCGGATTCAATCCGGCCGCGACCCGTGTGGCCGGAGATAATCCAGCCTAACGCTGTCAATTGAGCGGTATAGGCGTTCCAATAGGGCCTTGCCGGAGGCCATTTTTCAACAAGGAACCGTACAAGTCGGCACCGATCAGTAGGTGAATCTGATGTCGACTGAAGGATCGGGATCGGCAAATGAGATGCCTTGCAAGTGAGGCCACGACTTGACGGGCTGAGTCCGCGATCCGGCGTACGAAGTAATATTTTGAAACACGTAGGCGTGCAACGGGAAGCCGGGTTCCGCACTGGAACACGGCTTTAATGTCAGCACGACGCGAGATCTCGCGACGCCTGTAAATTTCTCGCCGAAACACGTAACTTGCAAATTTGAGCGTTGTCGCTTTGTACGCAACGTCTGACAGAGCGATTGCGAAATAAAACTGAAAGTGGATCCTTGATCCAGTAAGGCGCGAACTTTAAAGCTTCGGCCTTCGGTCGTGTGAACATCAACCCATGCGGTTGCCAAGAGGACATTCGAAGGAACTGTGTCCGCGGGGGGACCGGTCCGTTTGTTCGCGACGTGATTGCTGCTCGCAGCAACTGGCGCGTTGGACGCCGTCGGAGTGAACGGTTGCGCCTCTGCTCTTATCTTCGAAGAATTTGCCGTAGCATCGGCTTTTACATTATTTGAGAAATGTAGTAACGAGTGATGTGAACGACTACAGTGCGAACATCGAGATTTGCTCGGGCATTGCTGAAGGAAATGCCCGGATCTCAGACAATTGAGGCAAAGCCTGCTTTGACGCGCGAAATCGCCGCGCTGCTCAATCGTTTTATCAAGAAACTCTTTACATTTCGAAACCGAATGATTGCCGGAGCAACCAACGCATTTGTTTGCCGTGACGTTATTAACCGACGAGCGCGGCTTATCGTCTCTGTAACGACGAGTATCTTTCGGCGAATCGGAAAGATCGGATAATCCGCGAATGCGTAGAGTCAGAAGGTCATTAATATCTTTGTAAGACGGAAGCTTGGCGAATTCCGTACGTTTCGAATTCCATTCGCTGCGAGTGCGAGGACTAAACTTTTGAGCAATAAGATAAACGAGCAGATCGTCCCACTCATTTACCGGACGATCGAGATTCTTTAGCGCGGCTAACGACGAAGAGACCGTATCGCGTAGTTTTCGCAAGTAGTTCACATTCTCCGTTTTCATCACAGGTAGACTAGCAAACGCGTGCAAATGCGTATGAACTAAGGTTTGCTTGTCGTCGTATTCGTCGATCAGCAATTGTCACGCGGAGTCGTAATTAGCCTCCGAAATTTTCAAGTTATTGATCAGCACCGCGGCTTCACCGGTAACGCTTGTTTTTAAGTAATGAAATTTCTGAACTTTAGAAAGCGAAACGTTACAGGCCACGAGAGACTCGAACATATTTCGAAAACTCTCCCATTCCGCGATTTTACCAGTAAATTTTGGCACCGATATACGTGGCAATCGCAAGATCTGAGAACCCGACTCGCGCGAAACGGACTCGTCGTGACTATTGGATAATGAAGAGTTAGGTGCACTGAAATCCGACTCGAAGGATCACTTTGTTGCCGGCGGCGGGAGCCTTCGATCAGATTTTCCCGTTAACGATAATTAAGACGATTTATTTTTGCGCCGGGTTCGCTCGGACGCTTCGACGGAGCCCTCTCGACCTGTCGCTCTCCAGATTCGTACTGACTTTGTGTCGCGCGAACTCGAACAGCTCGCGGCTTTGATTTTGGAAGCGAGAACACGATTCGCCGATAACATCGGCCCAGCAACGAGCGACGAATCAGGGGGTAACACAAGTACGACGAGGGCCTTTTTTCTGTGTCGAAAGACTCCCGTCGTCAACGGCACACAAACACGCGCTCTCGACGTCGACATTGCTCGAAAGTCGAATCAACAAAGATTCGAAGCGAAGAAGTTTCTCGAGCGATCTCGACAGCCGCACGAATTAACGCTCTAATCCTGAACAAGCATTAATACCAAAAAGTAAACAAAATGTAAATTCCATAGCAAATTTAACACGGAAAAATTTTGAAACGAAGGAAGAAATTAAAACAGAAGTTCGAATATTAGCAATAAGTGGTATGTACATTTTCCATTTAATAACAAATTATTTCATCAATCGTACTATTAAGTGTTAAACTTAATTCTTGCCGTTTTTCG
>NW_017296031.1:25887-29007 GCF_001594075.2 Trachymyrmex cornetzi
AGACGAAAAACGGCAGGAATTAAGTTTAACACCTAATAATATCATTATTGTGTTTTGATAGTAAAATATACCCTTCAAATGTAATAATAAATTTACAAATTTTAGTTTCAATTAAGAATGTATTAAACGTATAGTCTTTGCAAAGAAAATTAAATTTGGAAATTTGTTTAATATTTATACTTCAAATAAACTATGTACGTATGAACGTTGTTATGAATAAGAATTTTTGCACATATTAAAAAACTACTACTATTTATTAAAACAACTAATGATCCAGATAGTAAACCGTCACCAAATTTGTCGTATTATTTTTAAACATGATTTAGAATAATGTGTAATTTTTGTATAATTTTATTATCATTTTGGAAATAGGTATAAAACATCCTTAAATATCTCTTTTAATGAGTATTAAAATAATCATATGAGAAAATTAAAATACGAGTTTTTGTTATTTACAGTTTTTAAAACATCGAGCTTTTTTGTTTTATTTCACAGATGACGAAAATGAACTTCATAAAATATTAGTAACAGATACTGGCAATTTACATGTACTAACCCAAAAAATTTTTTCCGCAAATGTATTAAATGAAACTAAATCTATGAAAGAAAAAGGAAAATTGATTGAAAGCATGAAAAGATCAAATAAAAAGCAACTGGAAGGAAAAATTAAAAAAGATAAACATATAATTTGTAAAGCAAATTTATCTTTAAAATCAAAAACGAATGTAGCACCAATACATTCAAAAACAATAAATAATTGTTTATATGATCAACAGGTATTATTAAAAAATACTATAAAATATACTATAAAAATACTATAAAATATACTATACAATACAATAAATAATTTCCATATTTTCTCATAGAGCTCTAAGAATTTTTTCAGAATTTTTTAATACCGTATTTTCTCATATTGATAAAAATTTTACCAACATCTTACTTACCAATTTTCGGCAATTTTTAGTAATTAATATCTCGTTAACCATTGCGAAAATTGCAAAATAGTACAGGACTTTTCGACTCAGTTTAATTCACACTATCTATACAAAAGCGATTTGCCAAAACTTACGGGACACATATATATATATATATATATACATATATATATAAACATATATATAATATATGTATATCATTTTTAATAGATGTTTACTAAGGAAAATAGTATTATGAACTCACAAACAGAATCAAGCATGTTTTTAAATTGTCAACCATCTACTTCAAATACAAATAATTTTACGAAATTTTCATCTGGAGCAATAAACAAGCCAGCGTGTCATATTTCATACATTGAGAGTGCATCTATCAATCCGGAAAAGAATATCACAACATTTTGTAATACAACAAATTTTGTACCACAATACTCATTTCCAAATCAATTACTTCAAATAGCTGTAACGATATAAAATCAACGTCAACACTTAGCTCATCTATATCAATGAATAATGATTCTTATACTCAAAAAAAATTTAGCAATTTACATGAAAATACAGCAACTTTATCTTCTGTGAATCCTGCATCATTAAATATACTTCCATGTCGTCAGTTCAATTCAAATACGAATACTGCCATAAATGTAATACAATCAGCACCATCAACAGTATATAAGTCACATACATTAGTAGTGACACTTCACATGCATCCATTTGCACTAAAGGATCCACATCATCTTCATTTAAAAATTCTGAACACGTTGTCAAATCAGCAACAATGCACCAACATGTTAAACTTATCAGGCCTTTTTTCGTGGACAAGTAGGGTAAGGTTGTCGATATCGCACCGGCTCCTAGATCGCACTACCTCGCCTAAAAAATCAGTTATTTTATTCACACACTTTCTTACGGATTATTTACAAACTACAAGGTATTTCAACGCTGCTGCGTTACATTTGTGACATGAAATGCAGTAGGAGCCTCGTTATTTATGTAAATAAAAAAATCGTGATAGCGTTGCTGTTTTTCAACATATTTCATAGCAGAAATATAAAAAATGTAAGTTAAATAATCTACTTTTCTACAATTTGTCGTGTTTGGAACACTATTAGAATTAGATTAATGAATTAAAATTTTTTTAACAATCTTGTTTGTAAATTAAATAAATAAAATTTTACAAAATGCTACTGTTTCCTAAATCGCATCACAATGTAGTGGCCTAAATCGCACCACAATGTAGTGGCCTAAATCGCACCGCGCATATGGCAACACGGGACGTACACATAACCACAATGCATGACTTATGTTAAAATGAAAGCTACCGTGCAATGTTTTGTACAAAAAAAGGGCACATTAACCACATTGTATTTCAAAAGAATTTGAGTTTAATTTTTCAATACATAAAGTTTAGATTTTAAGTTTTTTATTTATTTTCTCTATCCCCCCTCCATTTCCATCATTAATCATATTTCTTATATTTTTTACATTTTATTTCTTTTTTTATTATGTAAAAATATATATTATAAATGTATATTGTAATAGAAGTGCGATTTCAACAACCTATGGTGCGATTTAGGCGACGTATTTCCAAAATCGCACTATTTACAAATATGTAAAAAATCTTCATTTAAAATATTATAATCATAGAAAAAAAATCTGAAAAAATTACATATGAAAGGGAAAAGCTTGCAGTTTATTACGCCGCAAAAAAATTAAGAATATCCTTCTTACTTTCGGAGTTATAAGCCTTTATATGAAAAGTGGTGCGATTTCGGCAACCTTACCCTATATTTTATTTATATTGCATATATATTTTACACATAACCTATTTTTTATATTTTCCATTTAGCACTGTTTTGTCCGTAAATGAACATTAGAAATTATAGTTTGAGGTTTCGAACGCTTACTATTACATTTAAATTTCATTAGTAACAAATTAATTTGTTATAAGTCTTTATGTAATATGCTGCAAAAGGTACGATTTAAGCAACCGGTCGCTTAAATCGTACCTATAATTTTTTTTTTATTTTCTCAGCTATGTTTATATATAATAATATTATTTAAATGACATTTTTATTTAACAGTAACAAAAAGAGACATCGAGGTAGTAGAACGATTACTAATTATGATGAAAACTGCGTATACCGAACAAAATAAAACAAACTTAGGAATTTCAGAAACATTTCCG
>NW_017296031.1:29408-30975 GCF_001594075.2 Trachymyrmex cornetzi
TTTGTGCTCAAATTAAAGCTTGGTTCCTCCCCTACAAAAACCATATAGGATGGTTTTGAAAAAAATTTTATAGTTTTTGAAAAAGAAGGTTTTAAGCTTCCAATTCCTAGTGATTATGATGAAAATGCAAATTATTTAATTACATTGAGCTGAGCTCATACAAATCACTACTTGACTGTTTTTGGGGTCGGTGTTTACGAATCCAATGTCACATTTATAAAATTCAAAATGGCGGATCCAAGATCCGCAATTTGCATTTTCATCATAATCACTAGGAATTGGAAGCTTAAAACCTTCTTTTTCAAAAACTATAAAATTTTTTTCAAAACCATCCTATATGGTTTTTGTAGGGGAGGAACCAAGCTTTAATTTGAGCACAAATTCAAGTCTCTAGCACGTCAGGTTTCAGAGAAAATTAGGGGTAAAAACACCCAAAAACACGTTTTTTGGAATCTTTACCCCCACTTTTCTCAAAATCATGACGTGATAGGCACTTTTCGACTTCAGATTCGTGTTCAGGGCACAAAAATACGTCGGATATCAATCTGATATTAAAAAAAAAAAAAAAGTGAATTTTGCAGACCTGTGTAATTATATAAAATCAATATTTAACAATTTTCAACGATTTACTAAATAAATACTTTTATCTTTTGCAAGAATGGATCAATAATTGCGTTCATCCGCAAATAATTCAAGAAAAATTATTTATTAATTTTATTAATAAATTGGCGTTTAATAAAAGAAAATACATCACGATAAAAAAAAAGCGCTCTAATAAGAACAATAGTAATAAGAAAGAAAACTGGCAGACAAGTGATGACGATCAAGATAATGATGAAGATGATAATCAAGATGATGATGATAATAATGACAATCAAGATAATGATGATGATGATGATCAGGATAATGAGGTTAATGAAAATGAAAGAGAAGGAAATATAAATATCGGTAAGAATTAAAAGATTAAAAGAAGAAAGATTAAAAAGATTATTGTCAAATTATTTAATAGAATTTTTTTCAGATAATGGCTGTACTTACATGAATTTGTAACGTTATAAACATTAAGATATACAACATAATAGATTATAATAGATTATTTCTTTACATAAAATGTTTATTAAAATTTTACTAATAATTCTATCTAAAAAGTTATAATTCTAAAAGTTTTAAATCTAAAAAGTTTTGATTTTGTTGGTTCTTTTATTTTAATAATTGGCTTTGTAATATACGCTATATATGCTATTTGGCTTTGTATATAATATACGTCAATAAAAATATGCATTTTTTGTTACTATGAAAACTGATGAAGTCGATATTCTTTGGTTTTCCTAGCACACAATGTCAGGTCCGGGGCGCGCGAGTGCGGATGCCCCTCGGACGCGGCGTGGGCCCGTCCAACGACGGCTCGGCGTGATTCTCGTTCCGAGCGGCAAGGGCGGTAATCACGGTTACCGGAGTTAAGGAGGGAGGTTGACTATCACAAAATAATCACGTAGAAATTTTAAAAAATTCGCGGAGTTTATTATTAATTTATTACCTTATTACTAACGACAGGCGGCTATTGATA
>NW_017296031.1:32829-33697 GCF_001594075.2 Trachymyrmex cornetzi
TTTTCACGCGATTAATTATGTTAGGTCGCGCAAGCTCAGTACGGTTTAGTAACAGCTGTTTGATCACGCGCTAACCTCGTGATCACGGTTCGCGAGGATTTCGCGGCTGTCGCGACAGTTCGCGTTGCCACGGCAACACGTCTGGCGTCGTTAGAAGTGACGTTCGCCTGCTCGCAATTTTCGGCGGACGTTACACAATATTCATCAAATATTTGCAAAATTTATTTTAAATACTTCGTAAATATTTTTATGGTCTTAGATTGCATAGATCATAATTATTTATTATGAATATTATGAAATATTTATTGTAAATTTTGTAGACGTAAACGCTACGAAAGTATTAAAAATACTTTAAAATCCGAGTAAACTGTTTACTAGAAAAAAATATTTATTAAAAATATTTATTTATATTTATCATAAATATTATATTATAGACTAAATATTAAGCAAAATATTTAGCCCATAAAATATTTTAATAACATTTTGAATAAAGCTTTATATAAATTATGTATAAAATATTTATATATTTTAAAAAATAAATAGTAACAAATATTTATGAATATTTACAATAAATATTCTGTGCTGTCTTGGCCCTTTCAAAGATGAACTCATTGTGCGTATATGTAATTAATGCAAATATAAAATAATAAGGCAGCATCGTAAGAGAGAAATAATAAAAACAACATAAACAATATAAAATTTTGATTTTAAATAATTATAAAGTTGGAAAGAGAAATATAGAGAAAGAAAATAAGAAAGATAGTTCTCAAACAAAACAGTTATTAACTACGTTTTTTATTATTGAAGTAAAATTAATGTTAATTAATTTTTTAAATAACGTTATCGTATAGAATACCGGTGATCTATA
>NW_017296031.1:34041-34263 GCF_001594075.2 Trachymyrmex cornetzi
TTGGAAGTTCTTGGTTCGAGATACTCTTCTCGAAATTTATGGTTCCAATATTGTTAATTATTCAGCTACTGGTAAAAGAGGTAATCATCCACCTATCAATCGACAGTTATACAAAGGACTATTCGGTAAACATAACACAGGTCTGCAAAATTCACTTTTTTTTTTTTTTTTAATATCAGAGTGATATCCGACGTATTTTTGTGCGCTGAACACGAATCTGAA
>NW_017296031.1:39285-41331 GCF_001594075.2 Trachymyrmex cornetzi
ATGATTAAAATATTTTGCACTTGCGAAAGCAACCGCTCTTGAGCACGTCAGACAACATAATGTACCGGCAGAAAGTCGAGAGAGGACAAGAACAGTGGAAAATTAAGAACTGGTTAAGAAAATTAAGAAGGACAAGAACAGTGGAAAATAAATCTACTGATAAATTTCTTAAGGAACACCCAGAAGTTTTATTTTCAAAAGCGGACAAAGCTAATGTGACTGTTGCTCTTAATAAGGTTGATTACATTAATAAGATGGAAAATATGCTTTCAGACAATAACACTTATGAGGTAATTAATAAAGATCCTACGAGAAAAATTATTAGTGATTTACGGAATATTCTTTGTAGATGGAAGAATAAGGGGTTTATTGATGACATTACATATAAAAAGCTATTTAGTACTGACGGCAATATTCCAAGGGCTTACGGGTTAACAAAAATTCACAAATTGAATTATCCTCTCAGAATTATAGTTTCATCTGTTAATAGTCCGTTATATAATTTATCATTTTATTTACACAAAATTATTAATGTTATTTAAAATAATTTACATAAAATTATTAAATACAATTCTCAAAGCTCCTAGTTACATAAAAAATAGTTTTGACTTAATTGGAAGATTAAAAAATATTAAACTTGATCCTGAATCATCACTTATTTCACTAGATGTGGTTTCATTGTTCACTGACATACCTATAGATTTGGCATCTGATAGTGTTGTTAGGAGATGGGAATCTATATCTATGGGGACAAAAATTACTTTAGAGGAATTCATGATTGCATTTAGATTGATATTAAATTCAACAGTTTTTATTTTTAATGGTATACTTTATAAACAAATTTTTGGAACCCTTATGGGATCCCCATTATCACCTATAGTAGCAGATATGGTTATGCAGGATTTTGAGGAAATGGCTATTGGTTTATTACCTGTTCAGTTACCTTTTTATTACAGATATGTAGATGATATTATGTTGGCAGCCAAAGCTTCTAGCATCAATGACATTTTAAGTATTTTTAATTCATTACACGCAAGATTACAGTTCACTATGGAGATTGGCAATGATGGAAAAATAAGTTTTCTGGACACGTATATTATTGTTAAAGATTTTTATATGATTTTTGATGGTTACCGAAAGGCTACTTTTTCTGGCAGATTTCTTAATTTTCATTCCCAACATCCTGTTTGTCATAAAAGAGGCGTTATATACAATGTTATTGATAAAATTGTTCGTTTGTGCCATCCTACTTTCCAACAAAATAATTTGATTGATGCTGTTAATATATTTTTAAATAACGGATACCCACTTCAATTCATTTTTTCAACAATTCAGAATAGAATAAAATACCATATTAACAATAATAATGTGAATTGTAATAACACTTCTTTAAATAAATTTTTCGCTGTTCCATTTGTTAATTCGATTTCGAAGAGATTTAAACCAATTGCTAATGTAGTAGATCGTAAACTGGCTTACACTATTCCTAACACACTTAAATACTGCATTAAAAGAGGTAAAAATAAATTAGAACATACACATAATCAAAATGTAGTTTATAAAATATTTTGTGAGAATTGTGATGTTAGCTATGTTGGCCAGACGAAGAGACAATTGAGAACTAGGGTAAAAGAACATGTCTCAGACATTAATAAAGGTTCAAAATCTCCATCAGTTATTACTAATGATAGAATTGAAACGAATCATGATTTCAAGTGGAATAATGTGAGAATTTTGGACAAAGAACCTTCCTACAGAAAACGACTAATTTCTGAAATGGTCTATATTAAGAAACAAACACACGGTAATCAAAACTAGTCAAAACTATGCCGAAACTATAATGGTCTAAAAATCTGTTCAAACTCTGATAGACTAAACTCTAATAGACTAAAACTCTAATAGACTAAAACTCTAATAGTCTAAAACTCTAATAGACTAAAACTCTAATAGACTAAAACTCTAATAGACTAAAACTCTAATGGTCGCCGCTGGCTTTGGTGTGCGCTTTTATATTGTTAGAAGTGGTGGTGCTGAGCGGGAAAGGGG
>NW_017296031.1:41523-45592 GCF_001594075.2 Trachymyrmex cornetzi
ATAACTCCTTTTTTATTTTCTTCTGACAAGGTAAAATAATTTTCCGTTACTTTTACATTCATCTGACATTGTAAAATAATTTTTTGATAATTTGTTTAAGTTTATTTTACATATTACATATTTTTTCCTAGAGATGTTCGTTATTGTAAGTTAATCTTAATTTCAATGGGACTACTTATACTTGACTTTGAACGACATGAATATTCTCGCAAAATTAAGATTTTGTTATAATTATATTACTCTTTTCTTCTGAGTTTTTACATTTTTGCAACAGCTATTCAATACATTGTATTATTTACTCATTATGAAATGTTACTATTAATTTTTTATGTTTTATATTATGTTAGCGACATTATGTTATGTTATTTTTATTTTTATTATGTAATTTGAAGGTTTTTTTTAATGTTACCGGATTTCTAAGTTAATTTTTGTTTTTTGCATTGAAAATGACCCGATCTGAGTCGAAACGTATGTGTGTAATGTTATTATTCTAATTATAATTGTTTGTTAAAATATTGGTTCTATGCCTTTTTAATATTTATTTTGTTTTATACATATTGAACCTTATTATTATTTTATGTCATTGATTAATCTCTATATTTAATTAATTACAATTTTGACAAGGGTGGATTATAAATTGCCACATAATGTTGAGCATAATAATTTGACACGTTTAAAATTTTGACTGCGAAATCCAGATTTTAATTTTGACGCTTAAACTTTGGGATTAAAAATTTGTTTCAAACTACAACAATAATTTACTCTTCTTATATTTATTGTATCTATGACTGAACATTATATATGTTAAATATGTTGCATACGTCTGATAGGTTAAGATCTGCTAAGTAATAAGAATGTACTGTCTTTATATTTTATATTTATTATGACTTAATATTTATCGTTAATGCGACCTATGTCAATTTTAAAATTTCATTAGACATACTCGTCACTCCAGATAGAGTGGACAAAGTTTGAACAAAACTACATCGATTGTATTATAAAATGTTATTTGAGTTTAGTGTGAATATTAATATATTATCCAAGGTTTCATGATGAGATTTGGCGATTGTGTGGGTGAGTTACTCGTTATTTTAATGGTTGAATTCAAATATCTTATATATATAAATTTAAAACAGATAACACTCCAGTTTTGGCAACCTGCGAGTGACTCTACATCGGACGATCGTTGAAGTTTTATTTGGTTAAGAAATTTGCTGATGAAGATTCCAAAGAGAATCGAAACCTTCAAGATGTCAATATTTTAAATAAAGATGAGATCAACACATCATGTGAAGTAACAAATTTTATTTGTGAAGATTTATTGCGCATCTTTGCTCGCGCTTGTTATAGTTGAGTTTGTGAATAATCAACACGTTATTAATTATAGATTTCTTTAATTAAGTCGTACAGAAATATATCCGTCGTCTGAAAGTCTTTGTCTCAGTCGTCGTCGTCTCGTTACATTACTGTCAACCTCACCACTAGACCCTAGACTGGTTTGGCATTTATGCCAACCCCTTAACATCCCCTTCATTTATTTAAACATTACAGCTTGACATAGAATGTAATTAAACATAAAATAAAATACAAATAAAATAAAAAGAACAAACATTTAACATTTTGTTACAATAGCATTCGCAACATTTCGCAGACTAACCTATTTCGATCCTCTCTTATACATTTTATGTTTTATAAGTGTGCCTTGCTCTCTCTCTTTTTTTTTTTTTTTAGACATAGTCCTTTAAGTACTGTGGTTTCTTACTGACTCTACCACTTCTAGTCGTAACTCTCTGATCGCAATCTACATTAATTGGTTTGGTATTCTCTGTTCGTGGGTTTCTAATTTTAGAACTGTCATTTACCCTAACAAGTTCCATCTCCTGGTTCTCAGACAATCATGACTTCTCAACCCTTGGATTTTCGTTAATTGACTCTCTATTTTCCTCCCTTTCTGTGTTGGCATTTCTTTCAACACACGTTTCTGTTGCTTTGTTTATGTAATCTTCTAGTAACTCTTCATATTGATTTTTTTCTATTTTTACATTTTTATTGGCTACGTAAGGTTTGAGAAATCGCCGATTTCTGTTTAAGATCACTCCACTATTATTAAGTTTGACATTATACGCTCTCGGCTTATCCTTATCTACGCTATATACATATAACGCCTGGTTCCCATTCTTTCTTATTATTTAATAGCATCACAGTTTGATTTGTTTTAAGTTCCGTCAAATCTTTCGCGCCTTTATCATAATAGATTTTCTGTTTCTTTTGACGTAATTTATTTTGATTAACAATTTTTTCTGATCCTTGGGACTCTTTTGCCATGGGTAAAAATTGGCCTTTTAACTTACTATTATATAGCAGTTCTGCTGGAGAAGGCATTTCTTTACTTAATGGGGTTGTTCTATACTCTAGAAGCGTCATTGACACATCTTTTCCATCATGTATTGCTTTTTTCAGGATCTTTTTGATAGTTTGAACTTACCTTTCAATAAATCCATTTGACTGTGCATACGTTGGTGAGGACGTTTTATGTTTAATTTCCCATTTTTGTAAGAATTTAGTGCATTCATAACTCGCCAATTGAGGTCCATTATCCGTATACACAATCTCAGGTATCCCATGTCTCGAGAAACATGGTTTTATTTCCCTAATGATCGCTTGGCTGGTTGTTCCGTTTCTTAGTACTATTACCTCAGGAAATTTTGAATATACATCGACTAGTAACAATTAATTCTCACCATTTAAATAGAATAAATCTGCCGCTACAACCTGCCAAGGACCATCCGGGATTTCTTTGTTAATAATTGTTTCTTTCTGACAATTTTTTGCATATTTTAGACAAGATTCACAGTTTTCAATCTTATTTTTGAGTTGACTCTGCATTAATGGCCAATAAACATATTCTTTAGCTTTCAACATTGTTTTTTCTAGCCCTAAATGTACGTAGTGAAGTCTATTTAGCATCTCTTGCCTTAAAGCTTTTGGGATGACTATTTGGTTTCCTTTTAAATTAACCCGTTAATTTCTGTTAACTCATCTCTTATGCCCCAATATGGTTTAATTTGATCATTTAAGCTATTTTTCATTTTGGGCCAACCTTCTTTAATTACTTTCTTTAACTCTATCAATTCTGAATCTACATTTGTTTCTGTAATAATGATTTCTTTTCTCTTAAGACTAATTCCATCACTTAATTGTATTAGGTCAATTTGTGCTTGAATGTCATTTTCATTAATTACGCAATCTTTATCGTCATAATGTGCTCTTGAGAGAGCATCAGCAAAGTATAGGTGCTTTCCTGATTTGTAACGGACTTCAATGTCATAATTTTGTAATGTTATTCTAAGTCTTTGTAATCTTAACGGACATTTACTTATTGGTTTTTTGAAAATTGTCTCCAATGGTTTATGATCTGTCTCCACTACAAATCTTTTCCCATACAAGTATTGATGAAACTTTTGACATCCAAAGGTAATCGCGAGCAATTCCTTTTCGATTTGGGCATAACCTTGCTGACACTCTGTCAAGGACTTTGACGCATATGCTATGGGTGCTTTACTCTGTAAGATCACTGCCCCCATGCCGTCCTTTGAACTGTCCACTGATAGTGTAATTTCCGCATTACTGTCAAAAAATTGTAAGACTGGACTTTTCATTAACACTGTTTTGAGATCACTAAATTCTTTCTCATGTTCATCCGTCCATAACCATTCTATGTTACGTTTCATTAACTGTCGCATGTTTTTTGTTCTCTGCGCTAAATTAGGAATAAATCGGCTTACATACGTTATCATACCCATAAATCTACTTAATTCCTTCGCATTCTTAGGTGTTCTTATCTGATTAATTGCTTCGACTCTGTTTGGATCAGGGCTTATACCTCTTTCTGAGAATTTGTGGCCTGTATATTTAACTTCAGTCTGATAGAATTTACATTTGTCTTTATTGAATTTTACCCCTGCTTCTCTGGCTTTCTCTAGGACTTTTAATAACACTTTATCGTGTTCTTCTCGAGTTTTTGTGTGAATAATAATATCATCAATATAAATTGTGCACCCTGGAATTT
>NW_017296031.1:46914-47337 GCF_001594075.2 Trachymyrmex cornetzi
TAGAATCCCGTAAACCTGATTCCCTAATTTCTCAATTAGACACACCCTACCATGGAACCTCCCCCTAAACTATCCCTATATAAACCGCGACATCGCGAAACACAAGTCAGAGAAAAAAATAGAGAAGAGAAAAAATAGAGAGGAGTAAAAATAGAGAGCAGAGAAAAATAGGAAAGTCAGAGAAATAGAAATTCAGAAAGATAGAAAAAGTTTTTAAACTCAGTACGTACATTTTTTAAATATATTAAAAACATTAAAATCAGTGCGCCACTGGAGAGGCCAAACCGAGACTAAAGGACCGAGGGCTAAACATCCAGTCTCACCGCTCTGCCAAATAACAGTAAGTTCCCCCCTTTCTTTTCTCTTTTGCTATTTCGTGAATTTTAATGAGAATCGATCCGCAGTGAGATTTCGAGGAAATCC
>NW_017296031.1:47628-47927 GCF_001594075.2 Trachymyrmex cornetzi
ATCTAATGATTATTTTTACCTTAACTTACGAAATATATGTAACTTCTCTCAGCAATTATGTTTTTAAGTAATTATAAAATTTATGCGAAATTTAAGCGAACCTAATATATAAATTCAAACTTATCCTTAATTTAATTATAAAATTTATGGAAACCCGACAATTATGTGTACTTTATTTTAATTATAAAATTTAAGATTTTGAACTTTATACAAATAACTCGCATTCCTTTGTAGTTTACTTTAGTAATAAAACGAAATTCGATTTAAAATGATTTCCTTCAGTTAAATTTTAAATTCAA
>NW_017296031.1:49358-55596 GCF_001594075.2 Trachymyrmex cornetzi
CTACTTGTTCGCCGATACAATGCATTAGTATAGCCGCTTTAATTTCTTCCGTTTTCTTGCTTGCACCAGTCGTGACCAGGTATAACTCAAAACTCTTTTTAAATTTCTTCCAATTTAAGGCTTGGTCACCTCCCCAGTCCATCGGTTTCGGTTGCTTTAGAAATTCCATTATTATTTCGTTAATATTCAATGTTATAAAAGCGTAATTAGGTTAGATTGATGGTATAGCCACTCTTATTTATCATGTTCCTTCCTCGAACCACTCATTTTTCAGGCATCCTGCCTTCTACCGACTGCGCCATGTTATAGTTGAGTTTGTGAATAATCAACACGTTATTAATTATAGATTTCTTTAATTAAGTCGTACAGAAATATATCCGTCGTCTGAAAGTCTTTGTCTCAGTCGTCGTCGTCTCGTTACATTACTGCCAACCTCACCACTAGACCCTAGACTGGTTTGGCATTTATGCCAACCCCTTAACAGCGCTGACTCTCATTAGCCCACATTTAGGTTATTTTTTCTTATAACATGTCAATGTTGGCGGGAACATTGAAGTTAGGCCAATATTATATGATTAGATATAGATATGCTATGCTTTGATATAAATCTTTGAGGCAGTCATTGAGTAATTTTTGACAACAATACAATCTAAACTTTTATTAAAACTATTGAAACAAGATTTGATATCCACGTTATCATAGTCTTTGCTTGAACTATATTCTGAGCTACGCCAAAAACAGAGATATTGATTGATTGTCTCTTAACACTTAACTTACCGGGCAGTTCATGTTACAAAATGCGTTTGAGTCTCGCTATCTAGCACGGCAAGAGTGTAACTCGTTTCTATCGAAGACGTAAATGATAGCGGTTGACAATATAATATCTACAGAATGCTGTGTCGACAATCACTGTGTAACAATTTGTTTGAATGGAATTTTTAGTTTCAGAAATAGGTTCTTTAGACACGGATGCTTTAGTGTCGTCTACCGAATTTGATAAGTACAAAAGCGTATTGTGTTTCTTCTTTACTTACGACAAGCGTTTGAAGTACAATCCTTAGCGAGATGAGAATTAGATCTCGAACAATTGATGCATAAATGAGTCCTTTTTACTAAAGGAATTCTTTTGTCTATTGGCAATTTAAGAAATGATTCATAATAATGTAGTTTACTTGCGGATGAATTTTCTTGCATTGCGGACACGACAAATTAGATGTGGCAAGATTCGTGACAAAAGAGCCCTTTGGCGTAGCACTATGTTTTGACGGGCTGATAGATTAATTAATTGATAATTTATTAAAAACTAATTCAAGCACTTGGCAACGCTCAGAGAGAAATTCAGTTTAAGATTTTAGATTTAGGGATCTTTGTCGGGAAGGTTAGTTTCCCAAATTTTACCGGATCTAACAATTCGACAAAATTTTAATGTGGATGATCAAATCATCCCAGGACTCTGTGGGTCTTTTCAAAGCTTTGAACGCACGTAGATGCTTCAAAATGACATTTAATAACTCACGCAATTGATTCTCTTTTGATA
Source organism: Trachymyrmex cornetzi (assembly GCF_001594075.2). Classification (NCBI taxonomy): domain Eukaryota; kingdom Metazoa; phylum Arthropoda; class Insecta; order Hymenoptera; family Formicidae; genus Trachymyrmex; species Trachymyrmex cornetzi. Next base: position 50,896 of record NW_017296031.1, read on the forward strand.
ATGATGGAGCTTCGAATATCGCTGTGCTTTTGGATTATTCAACGCCTGCTGTCAAACCGCTTCTTAACAGCAGCCCATGCGTCATTGTAATTGCCAGTGGTCGTTTCGATGAACTTTACTAGATATGTAAATATGAAACCGGAATTTACCAATCGATGGCCATAGCTGTCAATGTAGTTCCCGTCAGACCGCGCCATTGACGCCATTTCCTTATTCTGACATCTGACAAAGATTTTCAACTCACAACAATACAAGTTTCATACAACAGTATAGTTTGTAATAGCGTTGAACATGTCGAATTTTGTGCCTGGAAACTACGATTTGGGACAGCATTGATTTTCTGTTACCATTTGAAGAAAACTGCTGCAGAATCGCATCGAATGCTTGTCGAAATTTACGGTGAGCATGCTCTTGGTAAATCACAGTGCTTTGAGCGATTTAAAAAATTCAAAAGTGGCGATTTTGACGTGAGAAACGAAGAACGTGGAAAACTACCGAAAAAGTTTGAAGATAGCGAATTGCAAGCATTGTTAGATGAGGATGACGCTCAAACTCAACAACAACTCGCGGATCAATTGAATGTGACACCAGAAGCCGTCTCCATACGTTTGAAATCCATGGGAAAGATCCAGAAGATGGGAAAATGGGTTCCACGTGAACTGAATGAAAGACAGCAGAAAAATCGAAAAACCACTTGAGCGAAATGCTGCTCGCCAGGTACAAAAGAGAGTCATTTCTCCATCGAATTGTGACTGGCGATGAAAAGTGGATATATTTTGAGAATCCTAACCGTAAAAGATCATGGGTAACTCCAGGCGAACCATCGACATCGACTGCAAGGCCAAATCGCTATGGACGGAAGATAATGCTCTGTGTTTGGTGGGATCAGAAAGGTGTGATATATTATGCTGCTAAAACCTGGCGAAACCGTTAATACTGAACGCTACCGACTACAAATGATCAATTTGAATCAAGTTTTGCGTGAAAAACGATTGGAATAACAAAAAAGGCAACATAAAGTGATTTTGCTTCATGATAATGCACCAACACACACAGCAAAACTGGTCAAGGAAACGATTGAAGCGTTTGGTTGGGAAATACTTTCGCATGCGGCTTACTCACCAGACTTGGGTCCGTCCGATTATTACTTATTTGCATCGATGGGACACGCACTTGCTTAGCAGCTCTTCACTTCTTACGAAGATGTACGAAAATGCCTAGGTGACTGGTTTGGCTCAAAAGAGCAACAATTTTTTTGGCGTGGCATCCACAAATTGTCAGACAGGTGGATAAATGTATAGCTAGCGATGGTCGATACTTCAAATAAAATATTTTTTATCATTTTCATGCAATAAACGTGTATTTTCTATTAAAAAATTCCGGTTTCATATTTACATACCTGGTACTATCGCAATCTGCAGCAATGTATTCGTCATGGTCTCCGCATCACAAAAATTTACCGTATATTACAATTCGCCCACTCCCCATGGCTTCGCGGATATATCGAACTTAATACGAGATTTAGAATGCTCACGGATAACGAATTTGAGAAGAATCTTTACAAATTGATGAACAATGCGGTATTTGGAAAAAAACGATGGAGAACGCACGCGATCACGTTGACGTTCGACTTATAATGCGTTGGGATGGGAGATACGGTGCGGAAGGGATGATAGCGGAACCGAATTTTCACAGTAGAAGTATTTTTTCTGAAAATCTAGTTGCTGTGGAATTGCGCAAACTCGAGGTAAAATTGGATAAACCGATATACGTAGGTATATGCATTCTTGAAATAGCTAAGTTGCGTCCATATGAATTTCACTATGAGTACATAATACCATTGTATCGCGATACATGTAAGTTTTTTACACGGGCACTGACAGCTTGATTTATCTTCTGGAGTGTGAGAATGTATACGAGGACATCAAGCGTGATATCGCGAGATTCGACACGAGTGATTATCCTGAGAGAAACGCGTATAATATTCCACGCGTTGATAATAAAATACCCGGTTTGATGAAAGATGAAAATTGTAGTGCGATTATGACGGATTTTGTTGGACTCAGAGCGAAGATGTACGCATTGAGAGTGATCGGAAAGAGCAATACGAAGAGAATAAAGGGTGTCAAGAAAAACGTAGTCGCGAAAACGATCACTTTCGACGATTATGTGCGATGTTTGAACGATGTAACGATACAGTCGAGACGTCAGTCGTGCATACGATCGACATTGCATGAGGTTTACATGGTGTCTGAATTGAAGCTCGCTCTTAGTCCGTACGATGATAAGTAACACGTCGTACCCGAATCGGTCACTGCTCTACCTTGGGGACATTATGAAATACTTCTGTAATGTGTGTGTGTTGTATTTTTATTGTAACAATAAAATAAAAAAAGAGAGAGAGTTACAATACATCCGTTTTATCTATCCAAGAATTATGTGAACTGTCCTAACCATTTTACATACACTTTATTTCCTCGTTTGCGTAGTATTTTTTCCACGAGATAAACGTCAGGATTAGAAACTCGCTGTAATTGGCGTTCGTAAAATCTACCAGCTATCGGCTTCCCTTGATAATCTTTCAGTAGATACGTTGCAGGATTCATACGTTGTGTTTTAACGGTGTAGAAAATCTCGGTGGACCAATTAGATGTATAACCCTTTTCAAAAATTGTCTTGAATTTACTAATACGCACTGGATCGCCTATCTTGAACCTCGTTGGAGCGGCAATTTTTACATGACTACACCGTCTACAAGAGCCATTTTGCAACGACGGATGTTACGTCTATCGGTAGCATCCCAATGGTTCGATGTTTACTATGATTATAATCTGACAATAGACGCAGTAGCTCGTCGATCCATTTATACGAGCCGTTTAACATGAACGTTTTCCACATGTTATTCTTGAGTGTACGGTTGAATCGTTCTACTACCGACGCTTTCATCACTGAATACGTTGAATAATGATTTATGTTGTATCTCTTAACAATGTTTTTCTGCACGGTAGCGTTGTAAAATTCCTTTCCTTGATCCGTCTGCAGGTATCGTGGGTATCGTTCGTCCTCGCGAAATATTGTAGATAACGCTGCAGCCACGTCGTTCCCGTTCTTTCTCTTGAGTGATAGAGCACATGCGTATTTACTCAAAACATCGATAACTGTTAAAATGTAACTGTAACCTTTGTTGAATCGCGCGTAAGGACGTATCTCGACCACGTCGGCTTGCCATAAATCATCGCGACCGTGCACCACGACGCGACGACGTGGAAAATTTCTTCGCGCGGGTGCGTGGAGTTCTTTCACGAGTTTTCGTTTCTCGATACTCATCTCTCTCTGTTATGACGGGAAACGAGCTTTGCACGTATTTTTTAAACCTTCCTAGATGCGTTTAAATACCTAGATACCTCGATTCAAATCTCGTTCTCGTTATACACATTCGTCGATATTGTTTACGCAGATCACTTACACCGTGATGCAGCATCTGAATATCGTCAAATAATGTTTGAAGCGCTAGCATGAACATATATTTCCCTGTCGTTTTAAACGATTCCTCCAACGTCTCTTTCATCATCGTATTATCCATTTGTTGACGCAGTTACATCTCGATGAATCTCGTTGGACACTTTGATCAATAACACAGGCCTGCAAAATTGAAGGTGTTGAAAGTTGATTGGGATTTAACTATGTTTTCTTACGTAATTTTTCGCGCTGAATCCGAATCCGGGGCAGAATTGCTTTATCACGTCAGGTTTTTGAGAAAAGTGAGGTTAAAGGTGTCAAAATTGATGTTTTTTGACATATTTGTGATTTTTTTGCTAGCGAAGTAAATTTTTTTTCTACTTTCGTTTACGCCATCTGAAAGTGTCAACATTTATCTTCAAAATATATTTTTTTTAACGCCGTACGTTTTTTTTTCACCGAGATAATCTCTGTGTAGTCACACAAAGAAAAATATTTTTGACACAAAATGTTTGTGTGATTACGCAGAGATTAACTATGTTTTCTTACGTAATTTTTCACGCTGAATCCGAATCCAGCTGCAGAATTGCTCTATCACGGCGAGATTTCGAGAAATCTTAACCGAAAACAACCAAATAAGCCATTTTCAGCCATATTTGAAATTCAATTAAAAATTGATAAAATTTTTGTCGTCTAATCCATCGATGGTATCATTTACTACTATACAGCCCCTTCAAAATCCATTTTGGACCGTCCCAAAGCGATTTTTTTTCCGGAGATATAGCAATTCGAATTTCGATAAATTGCATCTCGTAGAAGCCTAATCTCTATACCGTTGTATTAGAACAAACGGTATTTCTGGACAGATTAGCTTATTCTTTTATCTTTTGTCACGGAATATTTTTAAATCTGCGAGAATTGTTATACTCGAATTGTATACTAGTAAATGATACCATCGATGGATTAGACGACAAAAATTTTATCAATTTTTAATTGAATTTCAAATATGGCTGAAAATGGTTTATTTAGCTGTTTTGGGTTAAGATTTCTCGAAATCTCGCCGTGATAGAGCAATTCTGCAGCCGGATTCGGATTCAGCGCGAAAAATTACGTAAGAAAACATAGTTAATCTCTGCGTAATCACCAAACATTTTGTGTCAAAAATGTTTTTCTTTGTGTGACTACACAGAGATTATCTCGGTGAAAAAAAACGTACGGCGTTAAAAAATATATATTTTGAAG
>NW_017296031.1:55753-65824 GCF_001594075.2 Trachymyrmex cornetzi
CTGACGTGATAGAGCAATTCTGCCGCCGGATTCGGATTCAGCGCGAAAAATTACGTAAGAAAACATAGTTAAATCCCAATCAACAAAACCATGCAGGTTTGTGTATGCTCTTACACTTTTCGAGACTTTCTCCACGTTGTTTCGCACTTTTTCCACATCGTTCGAGATATCTTTCTGCGTATCCCGAAGCGCGCGTACGATCATATCTCTCCGGGTCGTTTTGAACGATTTCTCCAATATCTCGTTAGTCACTACGTTTTTCATTCGTGCAGTTACATCTCGAGTCAGACGTGTGATAGCGTCGGATACCTTTTTTTCCGTTTCACTACGCACTTTTAAACTATCTTTCTGCATATCCTGAAGCGCGCGCACGATTATATCTCTCCCTGTCGTTTTAAACGATTTCTCTAACGTCTCCTTCGTCACCATATTATTCATTTGTTGACGTAGATCAGTTACACCTCGTTGGATTTCGTTAGTTTCCAACATTTCTTTCGTCGCTATATTATGCATTTGTTGACGCAGATCGGTTACATCATGCTGAATCTCGTTGGACACTTTCATCGATAGCGCGCTCACACTTTTCGAGACCTCCTCCACGTTGTTTCGCACTTTTTCCACAGCGTTCGAGATATCTTTCTGCGTATCCCGAAGCGCGCGTACGATCATATCTCTCCCCGTCGTTTCGAACGATTTCTCCAATGTCGCGTTAGTCACTACATTTTTCATTCGTGCAGTTACATCTCGAATCAGACGCTGAATCTCTTCCACGTTTCTTTGCACCTTCCCCATATCTCTTCTTATCATTTCACATGATTCCTCGATCTCGTTTCGCTTATCTCGAAGCGTGCGTTCGACGTAGCTTTTGTTTACCGCGTCGGTGTCGAACTCCGGTGCGGCCATGTGTTCTATTTTTCGTTTCTTCGCGTCGTAATGATCCGGATTCAAACAGAGCCCATTGTTGTATACGTAATTTCGTAAAGTTTCCGTCGACGATCGCGACTTTTCGATTTCGTCTCTCCTCATAGGCATATCAAATTTATTCACAGACATCGTATCGAGTTCGCACGAAACTGTCGCGGTTTTCGTCAAAACTATTCACTTTATAATTAAACTCAGTTTCATTCAGTTCTTCTTTCCATTTCGCGACGCAATTGTAAAATATTTTTTTCCAACTCTTTATTCGTCGCCACACCTTGAAGTCGTTCTTTGAACGAATTCTCCAATATCTCATTAGCCACTACATTTTTCATTTGTGCAGTTACACTTCGATACTTAATCTCTTCCACGTTTCTTCGCATATTCTCCATATCGTTACGCACTTCCTGTATATCTCTCCTTGTCATTATAAACGATTCCTCGATCTCGTTTCGTATCTCGAAGCGTGCGGTCGACGTAGCTTTTGTTTACCGCGTCGGTATCGAACTCCGACGCGGCCACGTGTTCTATTTTTCGTTCCTTCGCGTCGTAATGATCCGGATTCAGACAGAGCCCACTGTCGTGTACGTAATTCCGTAACGATTCTATCGACGAACGCGACTTTTCGATTTCATCGCTATCGTCTCTCCTCATAGGCATACCAAATTTATTCAAAGATATCGTATCGAGTTCGCGCGAAAACTATCACAATTTTTGTCACAACGATTCAATTTATAATTAATCCAGCTTCGCGAAGTTCTTCGATTATCGACAAAATTTCGTTGTCGTGAGCGTTATTACTCGCTCGACGAGAAGCATCGAGCAATTGAAGACGATCCACCAACTCGTTGGGATCGTCCTAATGAACGTAATCTATTTCATTGTCAGTCAATCTCACAGCGGATGGTATATTTGTCTTTATACCTGAGCCAATACTCGTGCTACTGACACTCTTTTTATGAGTAACTAAGAGCGGAGTAATAATGTTTTTGTATTTATGTCCCTTGTATTTATGTCCCTCTTAATAGTGTCACGTCGTATGTAACACTAGGCGAATTTTAGGAATTCTCGGTTCGACCCGGAGAACTCCAAATGTTGATTCAGCTATCATTGGTAAGGCGATCCAGAATTCAATTATTTTTTCGTGGGACGTTGCCGTGAGGTTAAGGGAGTTAAAATCCCAAAATCCATAGCCTGAGGGTAGGTTGTCAATGTCTGCTGGTGGCAATTCCGGTTGGTTGATGCTTTACTCGATAAAGAATTGGATCTTCGATAGAACAATCGTTGAATTATAGTAATAACTTGAGATTTGATAATAGAACTTCTTTATTGTAAAGTAATACACTGTGGATGTGACAAACCGAAAGCTTCAATTGACTGACGCGAAGACTAAGAGTTAAACTAGAAAGTTGATCACCCAAGAATCTCTCTCTGAACTCCGTATGGAAAAAGGCGTTTTTGCGGTGAGGGTGGCTGCTTTTATATTGTTACGAACAATGGGAAGTGACTCATAAGCGTTATTATGTTTAAGGGGTCGTCTTCATGACCTTATATGGCAATGTTAAAATCGGATGATTGGTCGAATAGTGGGAGAGGCGCAAGCTTCGCTCCTTATTTGGTAATGTTCGCTAGCTGATACAGTAGATAATTTCTATTTATAGGCATAATTAGTGTGGCGTGATTTCCTAGGTCTGCTGTGGTGAATCATGGTTTCGTATGTAGCTAACTTATTCTACTATCGCCGCTTCATATGAGAATAATATTTATATGAAAATTGAAAAGAATATAATTATCGTCATTGGGGTTAATAATTTAATAATTTACAGGAATTAGAGGTGCTTTACATCTGAGTGGCTACTGCCTGATCCATTGTACATAATGATTGATAAAGAGTAGCACGTCTAATTGTCGAATAAATATCTTTCTCGTTGCTTACAATATTATAGTGTATTGCCGTTGATCGATATTACACTGTAGTGATGGGATTTCGATTTATTTTAGGTTCAGAATTTTAAAGGAATAAAAGAATATAATATTTCATAGCGATGTCTTAGGGTTTGTGTAATTATCGTATTGAATTCGTCGCAGGGTTGAAAGCGGTAGGATTATGGTTGAGTCAGAATGAGAATAAGAATCTAAGTTTAAATGTTCTATTCTGTTTGTGAATTTGATAGAGTTTGATTAAGGTTTCATAAAAATGGTATCTTATGGGGATGCAACATGGGTCGTTGGGGGACTAAGGATTTCGGATGCGAGTATTAAGACATGTGGGTTAGGCTTAAGATATGCAAAAGGTGGTTTATATACTGTAAGGAAAGTCTGTTAAATAGGGAGTTAGAAGATGGTCACGAAATGGAGGATTGATTTCTAGGATCTTGATTGGTTGATCTTCTTTTAGGTGGTCGCGACAGTAAGAGAAATACTGAGTTGTGACTGGTGGAAATGTTTAGTAAGCGGGTTCACGATATTTTTCTGATTGGTCGAAATTGCTTAAGGGTTAAGATTGGAATTATGATTATGTGGGTAAGTTAGGTAGGGATTGGTGATCACATTCCGTTAGGTCTAGAGGAGTTGCAAAAATTGGTCAGGTTTGTAAGCGTAATGGCCAATGAGGTTGCAGCTTGAAGATGCGGCTATGCGCGAGCATATGCTAATAAGTTCAAGTACGCGCCAAGAAAAAGATGGGTTTAAATACGCACGATACGCACCTAAGTAAAGGTTAAATGATCGCGTAGTGTTTATGGTGTTACAGTGAGTTTTATATAAAAAAAAAATTGTAACGGCATTTGTCGCAGAACGTGACAATAGGCATTCTGGCGTTATTGTTACGTCTGTGAGCATTCGTCGTCAATAATATATGTTTGTACGTTTGTTTATCATTCTCGGTGTAGCATCGTTTGGAATCTTCTTGAAGATCAGCTCGTATAGACCCGGTGTACCTTCGTATCTCACTCCGTCTATGATTATAGTGTCGTTCGCATCCACGTCAAATTTTTTATTACCCAACATCGTACCTTTTTCATCGAAATAAACATCGTAGACAAGATCGATTTCGTTTTTCGCATTACCAATTAAAAGAATATTCACATATACTTGTTCTAACGGTCCTAATTGACTTTGCAATCTCTGACAATCTTTAGGTGTGTTCAACGCCTGTCTGACAGACGTTTCAAGCGATGGATTATCACCGGTTTCGAAAACTTCTTCGTCCTGCGAGTCAAAAGGAATTACTTTTTGTTATCGTTGTTGTTATGATTATATTGGTGTGGAATGAATTATGGACGAATCAGGCATGACGTTTGATCGTTTCTTATTTATTCGTTCGTTCAATAGAAGACGTTGGGGAGTAATTTGTGTTGGAATTGCATCATTATCATCGTCGTCGTCGTTATCATCATCTTCCACATCATCACTGTACTCACGTTTATTCTTTCGCTTACTCTCCATAAACTTAGTTTCAACTGGTTTACCTTCACGTGCAGTGTTTCCAGCGATTTTTTTCAACGGTTCGATAATAGGTTTTAATTGTTTCTCCAGAACGATCTCCTTCTCCATTATACCAGTCTTCAATGCTCTGTGTTTCTTACGAATCGACGAGCGTGTCTTCGCGATCAGTTTCGCTGTTCTCTCCCGTTCGGAGAGACTTTTCGTTCCAACCATGTTATTGTAATGACAAAGAAGTACTGGTCACGGGTTTTTTTTCACAAAAACACTATAGATGATTTTTCACACTACAGCGAAATCGTTGAATCCTTGTCTGTATCTACCGTTGCGTAATGCGCTATTTCTTTGTCTATTACCACAAAACCGTATTTGCGTTGCCAACATAAATGGCACAACGTGCAAAAATTCTCATACGATATATCAGTGTTTACGTGATTTTTTTATAAATGTGTTTCAAGTTAGTATCATCCTGTTTGAATAGTATAAAAAAATTTGCATTTTATCGCGTATCAGATGTTTCGGTATTTTTGCATACGTCTGACAGAGATAAAAACAATCGATGTTCGTATGTCGACCCATAGAAAATATTCTCTAATAGTATTCTGATTATCACAAGCCACATCATCGATTACGAATATTGAACTGGGAAGTGCCTCCTTCGGTGGTATGACGTCACGATTGTTGGAAAATGCGTAGTAGCCGATACCATTTATCGATTCGAGCAGTTCTTGTAGAAACGCCGTAGAAGGCGGACGCCTATTGAATAAAGGTTTATAATAGAGAAGCGTGTGTAGTCTCCTATCCTGACAACTTCCTAGACAATCGTACCCTCGTGTGGAATGTTTCTCCGGGCTCTTACAGTATTTTCTTCCAAATATCGATATTTCAGTTGAAAGAGAGATTTCGAATATACGTACACGTTTTCGAAACGTACACCGTGTGGACTTTCTATCAAACTTATCAAAGCGTTCGTTTTCCCACAGTTGGACGGTTCACAGATGATGCAACGAATTATATTCGGTAGTAGAGGGCCGTGTCTACGAATCTCTCCATCGAATATGAGTCGCGTCTTGCGGTTGAAATTCGACACTCCTATCGTTCGTGATTGTCGTACGAATCGCATTTACTCGTGTAACGCGCGTGCGCGATGTAGCGCGAGCGAGTTTTTCAGCACTATTTATATCCCCGAGCAGACGCTCGATTCAACACAGTTTACTGTAAAAAAGCGGTCGTTGTTATCACGAAAAAACATGTTTTTTTTACTGACGAATAAACGTGAGATTCTCGATTTTACCGCCGAGCAATTGCAATACATACCGAAGATTCTTCTTCTACAGGAATTTGAGAATTATGTGGAGCTACGGTGGGATCGATTACACGATCATTTAAAAACCTCCTGAAGTGCAACGCTGTCGTCCGTGTTTAGAGCATTACAATCGTCCGTGGCAACGAACACACATAGACGGTCCGCCACCACTTATCAAAGATTGCGACATATGTCGCCGTCGTATGAGATAAGATAGCGTGGAGGGGAATGATTTCTACGTATGGTGCGGGTTTACTTGACAAAACAATAAACGCGCTTCCGTTTGAAGTACATACACCTGGTTATCAATTTTGTGGGCCCGGTACTCGTCTCGTGAAAAGATTAGTGCGTAGTGATCGAGGTATGAATCGATTAGACGTGGCGTGTCGCGAACATGATATCACCTATTCGCGAAGTAACGATCTCGTCGATCGTCACATTGCCGATCGAGTTCTCGCCGAAAGAGCACGCGAACGTATAACAACGAGTGATTCGATGTTTGGTGAGAAAGCTGCCGCAACCGCTGTATGGGCAGCCATGAAAGCAAAAACGGAAATTAGGGATGGGTATGAAAAGAAGAAAAAAGATGAAAAGGAAGAAACTACTTCCGGTAACGAAACGTGGAGGTATCCTAACGATTTTAATAATGTTAGGTGCGCTCGGATCTTTGATCCGTGGAGCGGCGAGCGTAGCGAGAGCTTTGAGCGATCGCAAGGCCGCTCGACGTCAGTCGGAGGGTTGCTGATTGTATCTAGCGCCCTACAAACGTGGTGGTAGCGTAAGGAAGAGAAAAAAGGCAAGAGGTAAAAAAAAACATCGTGGAGGGAAACGTTAGACTCTTAAAATACCGCTCCCGGTATCACAACGAACGAACAGTTGAGCCGCGCGGCGTATCGTATGCGTTTACCATTCTTCAGAGGAGTGTTTATGCGTGACGCATTACCGACGAAACCGCATCGAAACGAAAGCGGTATCGTGAATCTCGATAATTCGGAAAATGCTGGCACATACTGGGTTGCTTACGCAAAGAAAGGAAATAACGCCGTTTACTTCGATGGTTTTGGCAATCTTAGACCGTCAAGGGAACTCGAACGCTATCTCGGAAACAACTTAACGTATAATCATCGCTCTTATCAAACGTTCCATCAGAGTATTTGCGGTCAATTGTGTCTACGATTTCTTCGAGAAATAGATTGGAGGAAAAATATATCTAATAATAAGTCGTGTGAGTCATCTCAGTTGAGCGTTCACCTTCGATCGCATTATGTCGTTGATTCTTGCGTTGACTGGAACAATCAGTATCCTCACGGCGAGTTAGTTTCCTGCGTTGGATTTAAGTAATGGTGAATACGAATTGGGTCTTACGAATTTTGAAACGTACAACGCAATGCCGAACGTTACTTCTGTTACATCCCGACAAAATTATCTCTTTCGTTATTATAAATATATGATTCATGCCTTAATTTTATTTTATCTCTAGGTTAATATTTCATCATAGTCTTGATATTTCGTCCCTATTTTATTTTTATTTCGAACCGAAAATTCCGTTTCTCTTTTATAGGGGGGTATATCTTTTTCCTTATTTAAACATTCAAACCAACAGATAGATCACGTTATGTACCTTTATGCGTCACACAGATTATCTACTCTAAAGAATGTATAAGAATATTCCACGATCCTTTTTAAAGAAGCATTTCTATTAAATAATAAATAAAAGCGTATATTAACAGTATATTAGTGATAATGTATGCTACATTTGTGTTTAATAATTAAGCAATTTATAACAAAATAGAAATCTGCCTGAATGCGAGGACGAATATCTTTTTCTTCCTTTTTTCTTTTTTCTTCTAATAAAATTAAACTAATTTTAGATATATAATTTAGGATGTAATAGATTCGCCTAGCATAAGGATGTTAGTTAAGGAAAACCGAATTTTTATTATAAATTAAAACTTTCAACTATTAAGATTAAACCTGTAGAGTGGGGAGTAGGGCTTACGCGGAGCCGTGCTACCTTATCTTAAGGAATCAAGCGCGAGTATAGGTTCTACCAAATTTTGAGGAGTGTTGATTGGTTCTGAAAGGACACTCTCACATTCATTTCCAAAATATAAAAGGAGCTCTCAAAAGCAGTCGAGACACAGTTAATTCAGCTTAGTTTAGTTACACGCACAGTTAATTCCTTTTAGTTCAGTTCGACACAGTTATTTTTTTATTCAAGTCAGTAATACATTCAATTCAATTCAGTCCAAGACAGTTAATTCTTTTATTCGGTTTAGTATTTCTTACATACAGTTTTGGTCAGAAATCAACTTGATCAAGTTGAGAACTATCCTCGCGCTTCCTCAGAAATACATTCCATATTTTCCTTTTTATTGTTCTGTTTCACTCTTATATTTTTCTTTTTATTATTAAACGAAAATATTATATACATCAAATCGCTGAAACCTAAATTTCTACTCTGCGTCTCACTCAATTACATATATTCAAGTACATATATATATGAGTATCCGAGGGATTGTTGCGACTGTCGCTGCCAATAGCGTGGCCCCCGTTTTACAGCAGTTCTTCTGGATATTAATAATTTTTGCATTATTTCCATGCCTACTAAAGGCGGACGAAGACAGCGAGAGAGGAAATTAAGGTTTCAAATAAAATCATTTCAAATCACGATCCTTTCCCGTATTCCGAAAAACTATTCAATACTTCCCAGTGAACATTATTAACCGCACAACCTAATCTCCGATCCCCGAGTAAATTGCTTAAATGCATTGACTCAAAATATGGAGAAAATCTCAATAAAATTACGTAACACTTCTGCGAATAATAAATTCTACTTCGATACCGACGATAAAATAATCACGATTCCCGAAAGATCGTACGAATTGAGTGCTATAAACAGGTATCTGAGGGCTGCTATTCGTCACACATGACGATGAACGCTTAACGATAAAGGTAATAATGACGATGAGTACACATTCGACGGCGACGACGGTAACGATAGTGCTCATAGAGAAGAGATACTGATTCTTCGAGCCAATAAGAATACTATGAGAAGCGAGATCAAATGAGCGTACCGAATAAATTTTACGACACCGAATAACATCAGTTGGCTATTAAGTTATTCAAAATCGCGCGTATTACAACCGAACAAGTGGTACGCGTCTGACAAACCTGCGAATATTATGAATGTAACTATAATTCGTATAGAATGCAACATTACCGCGGGTGCGTACAATAACGATAAACCAGCGCATACGATATACGAATTCGCGGTGAACGTTCCACCTGGATATAAATTAACCGATACTCCCACACATCTCATTTATCTCCCAGTCGTTGCGAGAAACGTTACCGATATAACGATACGTATAGTGGATCAAAACGGACAATTGATAAACCTTCGTGGAGAAGAGATATCGATTCGCCTTCATATACGACGCAGACGATAAAAAAATATGATCAGATGCTTGTTCTAAACGAGTCGCACGATTGTAAGAATACGTCCACCATACCGCAGACGTCGCAATTATCATCGCTCACCGAACGATACGTTGGAAGAAAACGGAGAGGAACGGAGGACAGATTGAACGTCACATTTCTACGGTCTCTGGGATTCGTCGTGAACAATGAGTCGCGATATTCTAAACATAGGGGGTGAGCCCATTTTCGACGATCGTATTGTTAAGATTGAGACTCACACTCACCCATACGCTAACACCACATTCGGATACAGCGAATAAATACGAATATCTATACAATATCAGGATCTGTACACGTTACCGTGTGAGAGTTTTCTCTACGTCGAAGGAAAATTTTTAACGAAAAAACGAGATGGAAACACATCCGAGGAACAACCTCTAAAATTGTCGAATAATTGCGTTCATGTTCGATGAGATTCGTTACGAGTTAGACGATGTGGAAATCGATAGATCTAGAAACGTTGGTATTACCAGTACTACCAAAAATTTCGTTAACCACTGACAAGAGTACAACGATAGAAAATGCGGGATGGAACGGCACAATGGAGTTATTTCGCATACCGCTTTCCGAGGATTTCAATTTTTGCGTACCACTCAACACACTCCTAGGATTTTGCGAGGATTACAAACGCATAGTGATAAACGCGTGTAACAATAACAATTGCATTGTGGTGCACGAATCGACGCAACCTAAAATCACGCTATTAAAAATACAATGAAGAATGCCACATGTAGTACTGAACGATGTCAATAAATTATCACTTTTGCGAACGTTGGAAGGTGGATGATATATCAGCGTGTGTTTCCGGTCGTGGGACCTGCACGAATTTCCTCTGCTGCAAAGCACAACGAAGCATTCGTGGGCTGTTAAAACAACGTCGCAATTGGAAAAACCACGATACGTAATTTTTGCACTTCAAA
>NW_017296031.1:67535-74353 GCF_001594075.2 Trachymyrmex cornetzi
TACTAACAGAGGACAAACCTATGTGATCTTCAATAATAACGATGTGGCGCAAATAGATGAATGCAATATGAGTGTTCGTTCATATCACTCGTTACAAGTGGTATTTCCGGGAATACCGTCAGCTGCCACCTTAGCCTTTCGATATGGACGGTAATCTGTACTTTGCCAAAAAACAACAATTTCACCAATTTAACGAGTTCACGAGAACCGTAACAAAGGCTGGTAAATTTAATATACGAGGTGTGATCAAAAAGAAACGAGAATTGTAATTTTCTTCAAAAAGTATTAATTTATTCATCAATTTTTATACTGTCTCCTTCAAAGTAGTTCTCCTATAATACAATACACTTCTGCCAACGTTGTTTCCAGCTTGCAAAGCACTGTTGAAACACCTCTTTAGGTATTGCCTTCAGCTCGGCCAGCGATTTTTTCTTTATTTCTTCTATCGTTGAAAAACGTCGTTTAGGGGTCCTCTTGAGTTTAGGGAATAGGAAAAAGTCACAAGGGGCCATTTCTGGAGAATAGGGAGGCGCGGCATCACAGTGGTTTTGTGTTTCGCCAAGAACTGCGTGATAATTAATGCGGTGTGTGCCGGTGCATTGTTATGGTATAAAATCCATGAGTTTTCTTCCCATAATTCAGGTTGTTTTTTTCAGATAGATTCACGTAAATTACGCATAACTTGTGAGTAATACTCTTTATTAACTGTGCGACCTGTCGGTAGAAATTCAAAGTACACAACTCCATTGTAGTCAAAGAAAAGGGTAAGAAGAACCTTATTCATGTTTGACTTCACTTGACGCGCTTTTTTCGGTCTCGGCTCCTCAGAACACTTCCATTGTGATGATTGAGCCTTTGCTTCGACGTCATAGCCATACACCCACGTTTCGTCACCAGTCATAACGCGTTGGAGTAATTCTGGGCCATTAGTTTTTAACACAAAATTTTTAATAAATTTCTTGTTCCGACATGTCGCCACATATCAAGATCGCAGAATACTCTCAAGAGCGTCTTACTTAATGGCTCACCGAAAACAAACTGAGGATCGCACCAGTCTGAAACTTGGTGCGTACTTCACTGACAGTACTAACAACTTGAAAAAAAAAATTTAACCAAATCGATACACTACAATGCGCGCAATTCAAAAATTCTCGTTTCTTTTTGATCACACCTCGTAAACGTACTCAATGTCGAATGTTCGAGAGACGGATTATTGCAACAAATGCAGGATATCTTGAGTCGACTACTTCGATCGAGTAATACATAAAACACAACGAGAAATAAGATGAAGAAGGAGGAGGGGGGGGGGAAGATGGAAGGACATATATAATCAATATTATAATAGTTTTAAACAATTAGTATAAAAGGAACAGTCATTCCGACAACATCGTTTTCCACGTGTTCGATCGTGAGGATGATACTGTAAAAATACACACCAATGCTCAACAACGTGGATATCGAAAAGTATCTCATGGAACAGGACGATCGTAATGAAGGAGGTGTGAAGAGAAAGATAACATTCGATGAAAATCCTGATAAAGAAAACACATCAAATAAGTAGGTATATTTTTCTTTGCGTTTTTTTTCCATCTACTAATTTTTTCTTTAATTACAGACATCAAATCATACATCGTCCTATCGTACGCATTCGAAAGAAGATATCCGTTAACCGTAACTGGCTACAAATACTTGAACATTGGTATCAATGTTAAACTCCCTTCTTACGTAACTATCATTTTGGGGGATTCTCACGGTAAAGAGATTCCACTGTCACCGGACATCTGGAGAGAGCTTCTCGAATAAAAACACGTTATTTTATCCCTTTTGCAGTACGATGAGAATAATAGAGGAATACGCGCGACACCGTCCCCATTGTACGTTGGAAATTTAACGTTACGCTTCGGACGAATCAATAATCTATCAATACTGCGTCTAGAAACAAGTACAGCTCGTCTATCCATGTCGAAAAGCACTGTATTTAATATATTTAATTTCGAATACTGTGTAAATCGTCTTATTTCTTCCTTAACCACAATAACTGATAACGTCGACAAAAAATTTTCACGATTTCTCGCTATCGCGTCCACCGTCACGAAATCCGCGAAAATGTTGAAAACGATTTACGACGATGAATCCTTCGACCGCAACAACATCCTCGATTGCGAGTTGATCGCTCTGGTTTTCGGAGAGTATTAATTATGTACATCATTTGACAATAAACAATATTCTACAATTATAAAGCACTTTTATTTATTTTTACACCCTACCTTTATATACTACATATACTTTATATAGTTTAAAGGAAAAGGAAATGGTTTATAATCTTTCAAGGAAAAAATCTACAAATGATTTGTAATTGCATACTATATATTGTCACTCGCGCTGTTAATCTGTGAAACTTGTGCAGTGTACATTACAATACGTGATGGAAAACATAGCGAATATCGTGCAGAATATACCCGAAGAACGTCTAATCCAAATCATCGATGAGGTTTTCGATGAAGTTGAAGACTTTGAAGATATCGGGAACATCGATGATTGGGAGTACACGTCGAATGACTCTGGATACTGTATAAATTAAGGTAACAACGCTCACGATACTTATCATTATAATATTAATAATTTTTTACTTAATTTATTTTTATAACTATATGGTTGGAGTGTGTGTGTGAGCGCGCTACAATACCACAGTGCGTGCGCGAGCGTGACGTCTCGAAAAAAAGCGGCAGCTTTCTGTAAGATGATAGATATATACGTATTTTTAATTATATTTATACAAATCAAATATTTCAACTTACATTCCCACAAGTCCTCTGCAAAATTAGGTCCTTACGTTCGGAGACCGAAGAGTTCATTAAGAAACAGATCTCCATCGTCCCAGATATCCATATATTCCGATTTAAATTCTCGCTCGGCCCATTTGTCCGCGCGTATCATCTATCTGTTAAAAATATTCATAAATCCACGTATACGCAAATTCCCGCGGTGTGTATCCTGAAACAGAGCATAAAAGTGTATTAGACATATATTGTTATTTATACTTTATACATTATATTGTAAAATTTTATACGTTCTACTAAACTTACGAATGGAATCTTCAGAATCTTCACCTCATTAGCCAATTGCAACTCACATACTCGTTCGTTGTCAACGATGATATACTGGAATAAGAGCAGTAACATAAAGTACGTTTACAATAAAAAATTAAAAATATACACAAAAACAAACACACTTACTCCGTCAACTGGAAACTCATATGTAATCTCTAACAAATTCTGCAAATTGCTTATTATACACTCTCACTAACACAAACATTACGGAAAACAATAAAACAGTACGTATGACGAAAAAGCCTCGCCCATACGCATTTATATACCATTGTCCCCATCAAACGTGTTAATGAATGTGGTTCCTATCGAGGATACAAAACTGCATAAAAATAGATATCCTTATGAAAATTCTCGTGAAGGATGTGGTATCCCCAACAGGAAAATACGCAAAAAACTGTATAAAAGGAAATCAGGATTGATTCTTATTTTAATATCTTTTTTAAACAAATACTTTAGAAAAACGCGACAGTAAAGAATGGGTGTCAGGTGAACAGCACGGGATGTGGTATCCACCAGGAAAACACGCAAAAAAACTGCGTAACAATCATTCTTATTTACTACATCTTTTTTCTTAAACACATACTAACAAAACACGAACGCATCGATGATCCGCGAAACTGACGTCACCCGCGAAAACATGTCGTGACATGTCGCGGCGTGTATCCTGTCCTTGAAAAAATCTTCGATCACGCTCGATCGAATCTTCCAATCCATCGACGCGAGCGAGAGCGAACGGGCGTTGGTGCGAAAAAACGCGCGAACTTCCTCAGTCGCCCTTCCGCTCTCGAGCTCGCAGGACTTTCGTCACGTCGCTCCTCGCGTCGTGACGTCACGAGCTCACACACACATGCACCCTTGGGGACGAAAGCCGGAGAGGAAAACTGCGAGAGGTGGTGGGAGGTAAAAGCAGCTCGCTCATTGGCTATCCCCCCGCACCACAGTACCCCTCTCGACCAGTTTTCCCCCCGGCCCCTCACCGCGGGGTATCCCATGAGCGAGTATATACCTAGCTTTGCTACTGCCGTAGTAAAGAATTATTGCGCACACAGAATATTTCGATTTCTGTTGTTTAAAACTGTAGACACCTATAAGCCGGTACACCTTAAAAACTCAGACTAATTTTACGATGAAGAATTTTCTATTAGCAATAATAGACCTTTCGATGCATGTAATTCCGTATAGAACACTATTCAACAGCTATAGCAAATTCATTATAAAAACTTATACAAGGAGTCGAATAACAGTCGAATGTCAAATCGTTCTGAATAGCGTGCGATTATAGCCCTGCGTGTTAGGTGTTAGATTACCATAGGTCTTAAGTTCGAATCCTGTTGATACCGCGTATGCGTTTTCAAATATTGTAATTTATATCATGTATATCCCATGTATAATTGTAATGCGTAATTAATATTGTATTTGAAAACACACACAATTTATACATTAATTCTGATTAATTTAAAATCAAAATTAAGGTATTTTTTTTTAATAGTGTACGAAAAAAATATATATTTTACTGTTTTGAATATAGAACTTTGGTTCGTGATTTCATGAAATGCTACATAATATTTTATCACAAATATAACCTACAATCAGGGAATGGAAAGTTACTTTTTAAAAGTAACAAGTTACCGTTACTAGTTACCGATTTTTAAAAGTAACTCGTTACAGTTACCGTTACTTGGGAAAGTAACTTTTCGTTACTTTTCCGTTACTTTTTTTAAATCGACGACCAACAATCACAGCGGACGAGCCTAGAGGCTTCTCTAATCTCAAGCGCATTGTAAAAAATTGTGTAAAATTATAACTATTATGCTGGATAATTTTGAGATCCACTATAATAGTTGTAAACGTCCACACATTTGTAAATTTGCAATATGCAAATAAAAATAATTTCTTGGTTTGGAACTAAGCAGATTGTGGAAGTACAATTACAATGTGTATGTGTAGCTACAAGAACGATAATATGACAATATATTTCGCACTATATATTATTATACATTTAATAACAATACGCGAAAAATTTCTTTTATGTTACGTAATATTACTAAAATTTGGATAATTACAGAAAATATTCAAAATATTCTGCTATTTACACAATTTCCAATATAAAATAAAATATATTTACACAATAAAAACAAATTTACATAATTTTTGTGGAATTACTGTAATTTCTGTAAAATTGCATGATTTTTTATATTTACAGAACAAATCATGTAATCTATTTTATATTTATTATATGTGTAAATTTACGAAATTTTTTTACAGTGTAAGTGGCTTTTGTCGTATCGTGTCCAATCATGTGCAAAGTAACGATAAACGTAACTGTAAAATTCGTTACCGTTACCAAAAAAATGTAACTTCGTTACCGTTACAGTTACCAAAGAAAAAAAGTAACGCAGTTACTAGTAAAGTTACCAAAAAAGTAACTTGTAACTGTAACTTCGTTACAAGTAACGAGTTACTTCCATTCCCTGATCGTTACATAATTAAAATAAGATTATTTGATCTCCTTCCATGTGTCCGGAGTATCGAGTATGTATGAGGACTAATCCGAGCAGAAATTGAACCTCATGTCTAGCTAACCATTAGATACCCGAGCAGAAATTGAACCTCATGGCTAGCTAACCATTAGATAGAAAAGTTGTGTCTTAGATAACTCCTGTCTAGTATTTCTGGCTAGTTACTAGCTAGTTATATAACGCTCACTTCTCCTAGCAGCTGTACAAGAAAAATTAGCTAATAGCTAGATATAAAATGTTACACAGTTACGACGTGGAAAATCATAGCTAGCTACTAGCTAATAACGTAACGGTCACTTCTCCCAGTAGTTGTACAAGAAAAATTAGCTAATAGCTAGACATAAAATGTTACACAGTCATGACGTAGAAAATCATAGCTAGCTGCTAGGGAGTAATGTTCTCCTAGCAGTTGTATAAGAAAAATTATCTAGTAGCTGTCTACCCTAACTAGACAGCAACTAAATAGAAAAACAAACATTTTTTACTAGATTTTTTTATAGCATATTTTCTACCTAATTTCTAGAGATAATTTTTTAAAATTATATTTCTTCTCCGTTTTTTGGGTGCTGTTTAAGTACTGAACGGGCCATTAATACCTAGGAAAAAACTTTTAACATCCGATGGGATTTGAACTCATGATTCCATCCACAGTCCAGGCATCTGAGTCGCTCAACTAACGTACTGCTCCACTGCTACCTTATCGAAAGAGAGTTCGAATTGTCTATATAAGTTATTCAGCACAAATATGATTTAATACCTAGTAACTACATAGTGCCGACTAGATAAGTTTTCTAACTTGATACTGGCTAGTCACTAGCTGTATATTCCGTAATATCAATAAATTTGTCTAGAGACTAGCTAGTATTTACGACGTTACACCTACATCCTATTTACTGGGCAGCCGCTAGACAGATTTCTTGACATGAAAAAATCAGTATTCTTACAAGATTTCTTAATGTGAAAGAAATTAATACAAAAATATTTAAAATATAACGTATTGATTATATAATATATATCGCATGTTTAAAATTGTTTTTTTTACATGTAAGTTCAAAAAAACAATTCTAAACATGCGTTATATACACTACTCAACAAAATCTAGGGAACACTTTCAAACACGCTAAAAATTGGGCAATATTCAGAACACCATAATTCAATGAAAAATCATCGCAGACAAAAAATTAAAAAA
>NW_017296031.1:76018-77922 GCF_001594075.2 Trachymyrmex cornetzi
ACAACGATTGCAAGCGGTCATCAATCAGAGAGGAGGAAACACACAATATTAAATACACCCTCATATACGTAAATGCTCATCTCATCACCTTACACGCACAGGCACGCACGCACGCACGCACGCACGCACGCACGCACGCACGCACGCGCGCACGCGCACACACACGATGTGCAAATTCCGACCGACAACCTTCACGTGATGCAGATTGGGTTACGCTAATGTCGGCGATAACCACTATTTTTCAGAAAATGGCAAGAGCATTTCGAAAATTCTGATCAAAAAAGACATCACATAATGATTTTTTAACTTCAGGTTAGAGTAACTTCGTCAAAAATGGTCATAAATTTTTAAAAAAGCATTTTAAATGTTGAAATCTCTACTTTCAAAATCAGTAATTGATATTTCAATCTAACTGATCTTTGACCGAGCTATATGGACACAAATGGATATTTGTCAAATCTGAAACATATCGTATAATTTTGTACACATTTTACAAAAGTCTATGGCGTGAGGTAAAAATTACACGAAAATGCGGTTTGCAGCAGTCGAAAGAGTGAATCTTCACCTTCAATTTCCTTTTTTATTGATTGTTGTACGATTTTTTTCCACCGAGTTATTGAACATTAAAGTAGAAGTGATCACTTTTGCTTCATCGTTCAATAATTCGATGAAAAAAAATCGTACAATTTTTAATAAAAAAAGAAATTAAAGAAAAGATTCACTCTTTCGACTGCTATAAACTGCATTTTCGTGTAATTTTTACCTCACGCCATAGACCTTTGTAAATTTTGTAAAAAATTTTTAGATT
The DNA here is from genome assembly GCF_001594075.2 of Trachymyrmex cornetzi. NCBI lineage: Eukaryota > Metazoa > Arthropoda > Insecta > Hymenoptera > Formicidae > Trachymyrmex > Trachymyrmex cornetzi. The sequence goes on from NW_017296031.1 coordinate 76,827, forward strand.
TGACGGATATCCATTTATGTCCGTAAAGTATTAGTCATATTGAAAATTTAATTATAGATTTCGAAAGTAAAGATTTCAACCTTTAAAATCCTTTTTTAATTTTTTGTCTGCGATGATTTTTCATTGAATTATGGTGTTCTGAATATCGCTCAATTTTTAGCGTGTTTGAAAGTGTTCCCTAGATTTTGTTGAGTAGTGTATTATACACTACGCAACAAAATTATCGCAACAAAATTTTTCAACGAAATTTTGCTATTTTTCAAATGCGCATAACACGGTCAATTTTCATTGTAACAAGACGATTTTTGTTTTCATTTTGTAGGTAATTATCTGTACTTTAAGAAAAACTTGATGCGAAATTAGGTGCAAGTCGATCTGCAGCCGCATCTCCAGGTTTTGATAAAGCTCAAGCATTTTTTTTCTTAAAAAATTTTATTGTTTGACGCGCTACCTGGATCTCCCGAATTTTTTTTCGAAAATACCACATAGACCATTGTAAAGTGCACTTTTTAGCAAACAAATTGAAAAAAAATTCGAGTCTCTACGATTTTTTTGACCGAGTAATGCCATTTTGAAGTTATTCGGGCGTTTTTAACGAATATCGCGATAGAGTCAAATGCCGAAACCTCATTATGGGGAAGGATCCATATTGAACATTGACTTTATTACGCAGAGTGAATACTAATAAAAAAATATAGAAAAGCACAGGATATTTTATTTTCTTACTAAAAATGCCTCGTGTTACTGAAATTCAATCTGCTCAAATTGTGGCCATGCTAGAGACGGGATTGAGTCAGAGCACCGTAGCAATAAGAATGGGTATTAATCGTTCGACGGTATCGCGTGTTTTTAGTCGGTACCAAGAAACAGATTCTTATCGTCGGAGGCCTGGTCAAGGTCGACCTAGGGTAACTACGAATCGGGAGGATCGTAACATTGTCAATGAAGCTCTACGCGTCCCAACAAGGGTTGGGCGACAAATCGGGAATGAAACTTTACCAGGCAGACGAATTAGTACTCAAACGATACGAAGACCAGTGATGCACATTTGGCTCCCCGGCAACACGGAATCCAGCCCCACCACTTTTACCCTCAC
>NW_017296032.1:0-1055 GCF_001594075.2 Trachymyrmex cornetzi
TAACAGCTATAAACAGCTATCAGACTGATATCGAATCGCTATCGGTTCATTTCAATATCTATCCGTTATATTTATCTTAAATATTTACAGATTAGGGTGGCGAAAATAAAAACATATTAATGTAAGATAACATAGATTTTATTTAAAAATCTTACAATTCTTCCTGGTGTCGCGACCATCAGTTAAATATCTTAAATACATTTTGTAAAGAAATTCTTTGCGTGTTTTCCGTATCATATAGTGTTACAATTATCTAGATTACGCAGCACCGAATCGCGGTTTACGTTGTCACATAATGTTCCACATTAATATATGTATATATAAACGTAATTGCAATTTTCCAGTCAGTTGACGCTCGTCTACAATGTTAACGTCAATCGAAAAAGATTTTGGCATGCGATGAACAACGTTGGTTATTATTTTATGTATGTTTACATTATCGGTTATTTTGTCAGATCTATCAGGCTATAAGTCTGTTTGCGTTACATGAAAGCTCCATATATTTTTGCACTTAAAATGAAATAGATATATATTTGGCTTTGAAAAGAGAGAAGGCAAAAATGTGGAGTGCAAAAAGTGCAAGCAACGCGAACAGACCTAATAGCGGTGTAAAATGTATTTGTATCTTGCACACACAACATCGAACAAATCACTAATACACTCCATTATTGCAAGACTCACTAACAGCTATGTGACTGACCTATTGTCTTGGAAATAACTGACAGAGCGGGGACTGTGCGAGATTTTGTAGTAAAGATGTTCGTTGGAACATGATACCATTCCAAGGAAAAGAACAATGCCTCGGTAAAAAGTTTTCACCTTAGCCGAAAATTATATCACGTGATCAAATGATATCATGAATAAACTTCAGCATTTTTATCAATTATTATATAATTTGATCAATGCGTTATATCAACAAGCGAAAGTACAACGCCCCGGTCAAAAGTTTATACCTTAGCCGAAAAATATATCACGCGTTCGAACGATTCCACGGATAAACTTCAACACTTATCAGTAACAATTAGATCATCACAATCAATATCAGCGACAAAAAG
>NW_017296032.1:1157-1393 GCF_001594075.2 Trachymyrmex cornetzi
ATTTTTGTCACTAGCAGCGCCTCGCGATATCGAACGGCTATCAGTCCATTATAAACAGATATCAGACTGATGTTTAACAGCTTTTAACATCTATCGAACTGATATTTAACAGCTATAAACAGCTATTAGACTGATATTTAACAGCTCTAAACAGCTATCAGACAGGTAGCTGCTCATAGTAGATTGATAACAGTCTAATAGCTGTTTAGAGCTGTTAAATATCAGTCTAATAGCTG
>NW_017296033.1:0-1552 GCF_001594075.2 Trachymyrmex cornetzi
CAATAGGAAAGATTAATCCAACCCAGGTTGGTGCAAACCCGATCGGGCCGAAAACGCTATGAAATACTGCTCAGTTTCATGGCTAAACAGTCATACATCGTCGGTTTCTCTCGCGTCAGACACACAATTTCGTTCCTTGCGCTAATTTTTTTATTTAGGCGTCAAAACTTAATTCTAAAGATACAACTGTAACCTTCTATTTATTCTACATGTGCTCCTGCCCTAATTTCGAGCATATAACGTACATATAATTTTTTCACGATGTAAATGTTTGGTGAGCTGATAGCACATGGATACAGGAATCTGTAATTTATTATTTTTCCCAGTTTTGGACACAAAATACACCAGGAGCATGAACATTAGCACGGATATTTCAATCGTGGAGAAGGAATTTTTATTCTGTGCAACTCTAATTCGAAGAACCGCGCAAGGGACATAAACGCTTGCTTTATCGGTAAAAAAGAAGACTCTGGCATCCCCCAGGGGATAGTAGCAAGTTCAGCTAGCGTCTGACATAAGTCTTCATGCAGTAATGCCTCCGATTCTTCGTCTTCAAACTTTTTCGGTGCGCCAGAGCGTCTTTTATCTTCAACATCAAAATCATTATTTTTGAAGCGTCTAAACCAATCTCTGCATGTTGTTTCCGACAGAGTATGGTCGCCGTAAGTCTCAACAAGAATTCTGTGTGCTTCAGCTCTCTGCAGATTTTTTTTTAATAAAGTAGTGCAGTAAAATTCCCCGCAAATACTCTTTTGTTGGCACGAAACTCAACATGTTTAACACTATAAAACAAAAAGTTGTTTACACTTCGGCGAGATGACATACACTGAACTTCAAGTTTGCTTATCGATGTGTTCCCATCTTCAACTACACGCACGCAGTTCTGTTAACGCGATTTGTTGGAAAACAGCGAGAACTTATTTAAGGTCCTAATATTTATAAAGATTTCCGAAAAAATATCTTAAACTCCTTTAAATTTTAGAAATTTTTTTTTGGAAATTTATAGAAAGAGAAATTTTGAAATATTTGAGAATTCACATTTACAGGGTAAAGCACTACCTATGACTTAAAAAACTTGCAGATCTGTAAATTATACGTTGTATGACTTTAAGGAATTTATTATACATAATACTTTAACATTTCAAAGATTTTTCATTCCATAATTTCCGATGAAAACATAAATCTGAATAGATAATGTATATTGTTCCAAAATCTTTATAAAAATATAAAAATTCTTAGAAATGTTATAAGATACAATGAGAATTTTTTTCAGAGTGATTTTGCTATAATACGTAAAAATTTGGCAGAAATATTGAATACCTAAAATTACATTTGAGATCATCAAGATAAATTATATAAAATACTCAAGCATGATGATGATGCCGTAAAAAGTTGTAACAAGAGAGATCATCAAGATAAATTATATAAAATACTCAAGCATGATGATGATGCCGTAAAACGTTATAACATTATAGTAATCATTATAGTTTATGCGTACAATATAATTACTTAGATAGTTCAATAAAATTATTTTTAAAACTGTATTTATAAC
>NW_017296034.1:0-490 GCF_001594075.2 Trachymyrmex cornetzi
GCGAATATCGCCAACCTTTATGTCCTGCCGGACACAACCTCCCGCCTTGGCAAGTGACTCGGCTACCTCCTCAACTGTGGCCGAGTCGTCCAGGCCCGTCACGCGGATTTCCGCTGTTTTAGTGAGGCGAGAGATCGTTACATCGTCTCTCGCTCTGAAAATCTCGAGTTTGTTGTGGAGGCGGTCCGTCTTCTCCGCTCCACTGCGGCCCCTGACCTCGAAAATTAGGGCCCCAGTGAGTGCCCTCTTTGAGCGGAGGTCCTCAATCTCTAGCTCTTTTAGCGAGATCGAGGCCTTGGCGAACCTTACCGCCTCCGCCAGTTTTAGAGGATCCGCACAGGTCAATACCACGGCCGCCGACGGTGGCGACCGCAGTCGCCTTAGGTAGGGCAGGCTTGACAGCGGCCTTCTGGCATTAAGCCCCCCCACCTCGCGGACCCTCTTTCTTACCGCCTTTCCTTTGGGCGGCTCCCGGTGCGCGAGCCGGCTG
>NW_017296034.1:694-1804 GCF_001594075.2 Trachymyrmex cornetzi
GGCCCTTTGCCACCCTTAAGCCCGACTGCTTTGCTGCAGTAGAAGCAGAAACAGCGGAAACGGGCGCAGCAGGCGCAATAGCAGGGGCGCTGCGTCCTTTTAACGCAGCCCTTCTCCGCGCCGCGCCTGGTTTCCGAGCCCCTTACTCACCGTGAGCAGATGGAGTGCAAATCCACTCACGGCTTTCGGGGGTCCCGCGTCTCCGACATCGCGGGCACCGCTGCGGGCGACGCCACTCCGAGGGGTGGCCCCACGGACGGTTCAGGTCACGGAGGCGGCGCCCCCTCCGGACCCTAGCCGCCGTGACGACCGGCATAAAGTCCGCCGCCCGGTGCCCCGCTTCGAAAGGGGCGCCGTCGCGGGAACACCGGGCTACTACGTCCGCCCCCGGCCCCGACCTCGGAATACGTCCGAGCGGCGCGGAGACTGGGGGTGCGCGCTCTGCCTCGGAATAAGTCCGAGCGGCCCCTCGCCCTCCCCTACGGACAAGTCCGCACCTCACGGGACAGGAGTCCCTCCCAGTGCAATGGGCTGAGAGACTCTCGGACCCTTGGGAGTCGTCCTGCCCTTGAAATGTGCCACGCCAGCCACCGGGAGCACCCAGTGGTCGGGCAGCACGCCTGCGGGAGCACCCGCGTCGACTCTTCCACCGTCGGAGTCCCCGAGGGAACCACCCCGCCACCCCCCGAAAACCGGGGGACGGAGAGGGTCCCACGGGATCCTCCGACGGCAGTGGGGGTCGATCCCCACCTACTCGCACGAGCAGGGAGCAAGCTCCCCCTCACGGTACCGTGCCACCGGGCGTTTGAAGTCGGGGTCGCCGTCCCCTACCAGCACAATGGGGAGCCGCTCGAACTGAGCGGCTCCCCCAGGAGTTCCCTCCGAAGAGGGAGACTCCCTTGGGGTGCTGGACCCGGTGTACAGACTCCCCCGGCGTGGGAGAGTCCGTACGGAGCACTCTTAGACCCCTGCCGGCCGCCGAAGCGACCGACAGGGGAGCCCTCTCACCACGTCAAGGTGGCGCTCCTCGAGGGGGTATCCCCCCTCGTCCTGTGACGTCACCATTTATGACGTCATCCCCTCCCCTCCCCTTGTGACATCACCTCCCTC
>NW_017296034.1:1875-18490 GCF_001594075.2 Trachymyrmex cornetzi
TATTTATTTCTTCAAATTTTAATGTTCAAATGTTGGCTACACTCCATATTTCTTTTGTATTAAAGCATTCCCCTCTCACTGCCCGTCTCAGCCTTACAACCTCCTTAAACAATTAATAAGGCTCTCTTTTACATTTCACGAATACAAATAAGAAAAAACTAAAGAAATAACATTAATACTGCAATTGAGCCTCTCCTATCCAACAAATACATATGTAATATAATATAATTTCATATATTAGGTGTTAAATTTAATTCCTGCCGTTTTTTCGTCAAAATTAATTTGTTTCGAAGGGAAGATGAATGAATACCTTAATCAAAGTAATTTCCTCCATTTTCTACTACTTTTTCCCATCTCTCTGTCAACAGGGCAATCCCACGACGGTAGAACGCGGTGTCTTTCCAGGCGATCCATTCATCCATCCATTTTTGGACTTCGTTGTGATTGGAGAAGTGTGTGTCCGTAAGTGCATGTTGCATCGATCGGAAGAGATGGTAATCCGACGGTGCCAAGGATCTCCTCTATTGGGAAAAATTCATTTGAACGTCCTTACGAAATGCAAAAGAATTGCTGTTAGCAATTTTGTCGAGAAACGACGCCCGCCTCGTCCGTCCGCGAAGTTAAAAAATCGTTTAAAAATTGATAAAAGTCCATCCCTCTGTTCTGATCGATATCGATCGTTTGGTTAGGTTCTCCTCTATTGGGAAAAATTAATTTGAACCTCCTTACGAAGTACAAAGGAACTGTTGTTAGCAATTTTGTCGAAAAACGCCCGCCTCGCCCGCCCGCAAAGTTAAAAAATCGTTAAAAAATTGATAAAAAAGTCCATCCCTCTGTTCTGATCGATATGGATCGATTGGTTAGGATCTCCTCTATTGGGAAAAATTTATTTAGATCTTCTTACGAAGTGCAAAGGAAATGCTGTTATTAGTTTTGGCAAAAAGTCGCCTCATTCGAATTATTAATTAATTGTTTAAAATGTTGTAATAACGCAGTCTACTTTATCCAACCCATACTTTATGTTTAGAGTTCGTAAATAATTTTTTCGACGTTTTAAACGGTTCACGAGCACGAGAATAAAAATTTCCATCGGAGGCCCGCGCGCGCTGCCTATTCGGCCCTGATCGGCGGCTAACTGCGGCGGCCAGTTTCAGCGTCATTATTTTTTACATTATTTTTAAACAGAAATACATTTAATCTTAAATAGAAATACGTTTAATCTTAAATAGAAATACATTTTAATTATATGTAATTATTTGTGTATTTAAATTTCGCGGGTGCATTTGGACCCAAATGTGATTGGTCGAAGCGCATACTACTGCGCATCCACGGGAATGTTACACCTTGTCTTATTACACCATGATAGCCATCTCCCTTCCTTATGGATCTTTCCCAGGCATGCGAGCGTTTTGAGACGTCCATTGGACTAGCATTTAACTGTTTCAACAACTCTAAAAGCGTTTGAGCTGGATTCTCATCAAGCAATTCTTGCAGCTCGACATCTTCAAATTTTTTCGGCTGTCCTGGACGTTCTTTGTCTCTCACATCAAAATCACAGTTTCGGAAACATTCAAAACAAACTCTACATGTTCTTTCTGATGGAGTTTCATCACCATACACTTCGGATAATAAGCGATGCGCTTCAGTTGCAGTTTTCTTGAGGTTGAAGTAGTGAAGAAGCACATGTCGGAAAAACAGCTTATCGCGATTCATTTTCAATCGATTGGAAAATCTCTTTGGCGTCAAGAAATCTAACCTGTGAGGATTGAATCACTTTCAGCGATGTCTAAACTACAAAAGACCTATGACTTCATCGTCGAAACTCGCCAGCGTTGGAGCCAGCATCCTCTAGTAGCGAGCGGCAGGAATTAAGTTTAATACCTAATATCTGTGTAATATATCTATGTTTGCTAGGTATATTATTCCATTCTTCACAATAAAGCAAAGAATGATATGAATAAATATATTAATTTAGCCTAAATAACTTTTTCGGTTTTAGGTGTAAAACCCGATACTGATTAAATCTTCTAAATAAGCATCATGTTTAATCCATACAAATAATTCTACTCCAAGTATAGAAAATGAAGAAAAATTTCGCTCGCATTTCTGAAGTAAAATTTAAAATCAATTGGGTGTTTTCGTTCCACATCACATAAAAAACATTTTTAAATTTTTCAATCTCGATAATCCGATTTTATTTCGATAAATTTCTGGGGATATCATTTTTGAATTAGAGAAATTTGCTCAAACATCGATGCTTTCATTAATTAACAATTTGTCAGTTTAATTGATGAAGATTTGAAAAAAATATTATGGAATATATTACAGAAACCCAGAGAAGTTTAAATTTGTAATTGGAGACAAACTGTTACTTCAACAGTTAGTTGAATATATCAAAGATAAACCTATAAATTTTTGCGGAGACATTGGATCTTCAACTTCTATTCAACAAGCACTCAAGGATCCCATCGAAATTGATATAGAAGTACAGAAAAAGAAGTTGCAACGACTAATTACAGTGATGATGAAAAGTAATAAAAGAATCTATCTCAAATTCGGTTTTAACATAAATTTTAAAACTTTGGTTATTAAATAGTTTATATGTAACTTTTATAATAATTATTTTGTATATCGTCGCAAAATCAGTATTTAACGAGAAATATTATTTTGAAATAATAGTTATTTGAATAATAAAATAGCGCGCGTAAAATGGCAACTGACCTAACCTAGTGTCATGACGTCATAACTTATATATTTCAGACAGTTGTTTTGAAGTGTTTTGAACGATCAACTGGGACAGGAATTATGATAGTAAAACGTAAAAGAGATATTATTTATTTTTCATGCGTTAGTATATAATGTACGAGAAAAATCAATATCGATGGTGTTTCGTTCCATCATGCAAAAATACTGCTAAAAATTCTCCAGACAAAGTATTTTTACATGTTCCTCAAGATCCAAAACCTTCACTGTTAAGACAAAATTCATTTACAAGTAGAGCAACTGAATAAGGTTTTGTCTTAACACGATGCTCAGGGCATATCTTTGCCTTTACTAAACATAGTGGTCCATCTCTGCGCAGGCAAACATAACCTACAGCAGAGTCTTCGTAGTTTTCATGGTTGGATCTGTTAATAACATTTCCTGTATAATAACAAGTCTCATACAAATGTAAGAAACCTTCAGTGAAATATATTTTCTAACTTACCAAGATGCTTTTGCTCCTCGTAGTTCAGGTACGTTATATCTGTCATCACTTTTCAACAACTCTATTACCATAAAAATATTTATTTTCGATAAATTTGTTAAATCTGCTTTGATAAAATTTTTTCCATTTTATTAAAGATATACTTAGATACAGTATTTATAACAACGACCTTTTTCCCGTCTTTTCTCATTAAAATTTCCCGAAATCTGTCTGCGCTGGTCTGCGCATATAAGATATGACGTCACGGCCAATAAAAACACGTTATGTCAGATTAGATTCAGAAATTAAAATTTTATCTTTTTTTATTTAAAAATATATTTCATCTTTAAATGGTATAAAATTCGAAAATTCATTATTTTTGAGAAAACAATAAATTTATTTACCTATTCAATAAAAAAAAATTACATTTAGAAAATATTAAAACCGAATTTAGCAAATCCTATCGTCTATTATTTTTAAAAGATACAGTAGTCAACGTTGCAGTGAAACGAAACAAAAATGTCGATGTACCAGGTATGTAAATATGAATTTTTTAATAGAAAATATTTATTGCATGAAAATGATAAAAAATATTTTATTCAAAGTATTGCCCATCGCTAGCTATACATTTTTCCCACCTGTCTGACAATTTGTGGATATCACGCCAAAAAAATTGTCGCTCTTTTGAGCCAAACCAGTCATCTAGCCATTCTCGTACATCTTCGTAAGAAGTGAAGCGCTGCTGAGCAAGTGCGTGTCCCATCGATGCAAATAAGTAGTAATCGGACGGAGCCAAGTCTGGTGAGTAGGCCGCATGCGAAAGTATTTCCCAGTATTTTCCAGTATCTTGTCTTAATCATTTCCTTGACCAGTTTTGCTGTGTGTGATGGTGCATTATTATGAAGCAAAATCACTTTGTGTTGTCTTTTTTGATATTCTGGTCGTTTTTCACGCAAAGCTTGATTCAAATTGATCATTTGTTGTCGGTAGCGTTCAGTATTAACGGTTTCGCCAGGTTTTAGCAGCTCATAATAGATCACACCTTTCTGATCCCACCAAACACAGAGCATTGTCTTCCGTTCATAGCGATTTGGCCTTGCAGTCGATGTCGATGGTTCGCCTGGAGTTACCCATGATCTTTTACGCTTAGGATTCTCAAAATATATCCACTTTTCATCGCCAGTCACAATTCGATGGAGAAATGACTTTCTTTTGTACCTGGCGAGCAGCATTTCACAAGTGGTTTTTCGGTTTTCCTGCTGTCTTTCATTCAGTTCATGTGGAACCCATTTTCCCATCTTCTGGATCTTTCCCATAGATTTCAAACGTAAGGAGACGGCTTCTCGTGTCACATTCAATTGATTGTTGTTGAGTTTGAGCGTCATCCTCATCCAACAATGCTTGCAACTCGCTGTCTTCAAACTTTTTCAAAATCGTCAAAATCGCCACTTTTGAATTTTTTACACCACTCAAAGCACTGTGATTTACCAAGAGCATGCTCACCGTAAGCTTCGACAAGCATTCGATGCAATTCTGCACCAGTTTTCTTCAAATGGTAACAGAAAATCAATGCTGTCAGCAAATCGTAGTTTCCAGGCACAAAATTCGACATGTTCAACGCTATTACAAACTATACTGTTGTATGAAACTTGTATTGTTGTGAGTTGAAAATCTTTGTCAGATGTCAAAACAAGGAAATGGCGTGATCTGACGGCAACTACATTGACAGTTATGGCCATCTATTGGTAAATTCCGGTTTCATATTTATATACCTGGTAATATCTGAATGCCTTCATATATTAATGCAACAAAATAGTCTGAATTTACGCTCATACAATTACTAAAAGACATCAAATAGTTATATATTTTCGGTTATATAAAAATTTTTGTTTATGTATCGACATTATCTTTTCCTTTTTATTTTCGTGATTTGACCTGACATGTCTTTCCGATTATATTAAGTGTATTAGTCATATTCCGTTCGAGCTGCGATCAATATGCGTTTTTTAACTTGATATTTTTTAGTGAATATTAATTGTAATTAGTTGATCCAATGTTGAGACGAATTCCTGCTATGTCTTAGGGTGAATACACAAATGCGCGAAAAATGCCGTGTTATAATATAATATACAATGATACTAAAAAATAAAGAAGACGGAACAAAGCTTGGAGCTCATGTATAATATTCAGACACTGAAACGCAACGCAAAACATAAAAAGAAATGAAAAAAACCACAAAAACTATCTGCAGATGACGGTCACTGTCACGATGAATAACTTAAAAGAAAGAACTTAAGGGGATGCTGGAGTGACGGTCGAAGTTAATCAAGGTCGATAAAATCGATTTTGTACCGTCCGCTTACGCCCTCTGGAAGCTCAGGCTCTCATTACTTGCATGCTGTGAGCACTCACGTTTCCAGCTGTTTCCAGCCATGCGCCGTTTCCAGTCGCTCTGTTTGCTCACATGAGTGTGCATTTAGACAGAACGCAGTCTGAAATATGATTGCGTTCTAAGTCACATTGTCAGTACTAAAAATCTGTAATATGTGACGTAAAATATAGATTTTACTAACAGTATACACGGTCGTAGCACTTTTCGTTATGGTCCAATGCCATTTTTGGTTACATAATGTGTCATATGAATACATATATTGCACATATATGTGTAACTGCTTCACCTCTTTTTGCTAAAGAGATAAAAGTCTACTGATATATATTGCCAGAATCTGTAACAGTCGTAACATAAACTATATATAGATTTTTAGTACTAACAGTGTATGTACATCGATACACGGCCGTAGTAGTGTCTTTCCCTATGTTCAATGTCATTTTAGATCAGGACGTAACATGTATTGTCAATACATGGATATTGCACACACGTCTGGCTACGTGTGCAGCTACTCCATCTCTTTTTGTTACACGTAACAAATAGAGATACAAATTTCTCATGCTCACATATTCACGTAGATATATTTACACGAAATATTAGAATTTTATGAGTATTATAATGTGTCTGTATGTATGTATGTATATACTTCTATATATATAAATAATAAATATAAGTATACATAAATACATACATACATACATACAGACACACATTATAATACAAAGACATGTAAGTGAATATTAGAATGATATTTTATGTGCATTATTATGTACACACATTGCAAAACATAAAATGTATTTCTAATTCATATCCACTATGTCTGTTTAGATGTATTGAAAATATAAAATGCACATAAAATTCCAATACATCTAAACAGACATAGTGAATATGAATTAGAAATACATTTTATGTTTTGTAATGTGTGTACATAATAACGCACATAAAACAATGCGTGAATATCTAAGCATGAAAACTTGTATCTTTTTTTGTTACATGTAACAAAAAGAGATGAAGTAGCTAGACATGCATGTGGATATGAATTAGAAATATATTGTATGTTTTGTAATGCGTGTACATCATATTGCACATAAAATATAATTCTAATATTCACTAATATGTCTATGTTACATCTGAATATATAAATATGAGTAACTTCTATCTCTTTTTACTATGGGCCATCTACAGTAAGCCATTAGTCATGAATCAGAAGTCAGAAGCTAAAAATTGACCAATTATTATCAATTTCTAGCATCTGACTTCTGATATATGACTAATGGCTTATTGTAGAAGGCCCATCAGACGCAATAAAAAGAGATGGAATAGCTACATATGTATGTGTGATGTATCTATGAGTTGACAATACACGTTACATCCTAAATTAAAATGGCATTGGGAACGGAAAAAGTGCTATTACATTACACGTCTATACATGTATTTCAAATACATGTTTGCATCCAAAGATATATTTATGTCAGTTAGAGCGTTCACTTAGCAAAAATATACTTATTGTAACTTGCTGTTAGTCAATGTATGCATTGACCAATAAGTGTATACATTTACTAAAACACTTTGAATATGATATACATTTCATGGACGTACAGCGAAAATTATGCATATGGCTATTGACCATGTAATGTATGTTATATATATATAATGAACATAAAGATGGCTATAACTAATCGTAAAGGAATGTGAATTGTATTTGTATCGGCGTACGCCGTACATACATAGTACGCCAAAATATAGTGCGTTGACTATGATCTATGACTATGATTCACGTTCTACGACCCAATTACGGTCATCCTTACGCTAAGGGTCTTAAATAACGTTTTTAGATGAAACGTTTCAGACCAAAGTTGTAAGGTTTTAAAGGAGCTATTTACTGCTATTTAGTTTGACCTTGGATGACGTCTCTAAGATCAGATCAAGGTCACATTTATTTTTTTTTTAATGGCACATGCTATTTTTATTCTACAATTTAGCAGCTGGTGTAGTTATTCAAAAAACTATTTTTTTTTTATTAAATTCTTATTGATATGTGAGACTTGAAAGTTACAGTATTTAACCTAGGTGTCCGACTGGCGGCATTAAAAATAAAAATTAGAGGAACAACTACCTCTAAAACGGCTTTCCGAATCTTTTTATGTTGTTAGTAGTAATGCTATGAGAGTTCTAACTTCGGAACTCCAAGGGGAATGCGAGGCGCGGGGGATTCTTCAGTGGTGGGGGTATAACATCATGCGGAGTGACAGTAAGACATCACAGATTTTGGGGACTGCAGTCACGTACAAGACAACAAAAAACATCACAAAAAAAGGAAATATTGCCATGAACAAAAAACAATACAAAAAACAAATAGTTACAAAACGAAAAGTTTTACAAAGGGTATTCCCCGGTATATGCTCCAACCGTTTTTCGACCAAGATATTGCGTAATGTTATTTTTCTAGAAACAACATTTATTAATTATTTTAAATACCTAAATACGACCAAGTTTTATAATTAATCGATTGAGTTCCAACTAGTCGAAAAACGGTTGGAGCATATAACAACGAATACCCTTTGTAAAATTTCTCGTTTTATAACTATATGTTTTTGTATTGTTTTTTATCCACGGCAATATTTCCTTTTTGTGATGTTTTTTGTTGTCTTGTACATGACTGCAGTCTTCAAAATCTGTGATGCCTTACTGCCACCCCTCATGAGGTCATACCCCCGCCACCGAAGAAACCCCCGCGCCACGCATTCCCCTTGGAGTTCCATAATTCGTTTCCGCGATTATCTCCTATCGCAATCTCCACATAACTCGGTGGGCCAACGTTGATATCAATTTCTAGAAATTTGTATCCTGTACGTGTCAATGCGTATTTTCTGCCTAGTATACGAACCGCAAGATACACGGGCGCGCTATGGAAAAATATAAAAGGAATATTAAATAATTAATTAAATAGTTAATTTGAAATAGTATAAAAATGGGGGATTCTTAAACTTACTTGGCACATCTTTTCGTAAATGATGGAATTTTATCATTATTCTGAAATGGAACGAGATAATTTTTTCGTGTGCTGCTTCCTACAGCAGAGTACATTACTGCTGCTGCTGCTGGACCTTTATAAACATACGTTTATTCGTACGTTTATACATACGTTTATGCACACGTTCGTTTAAGTATGCATGAACGTGTGCATAAACGTACGTATGTACGTATAAACGTATGTATAAACGTACGAATAAACGTATATATATAAACGTATGTATGAACGTATGTATAAACGTATGTATGAACGTATGTATAAACGTATGTATGAACGTATGTATAAACATATGTATGAACGTATGTTTGTATGAACGTATGTATATATATGAACGTATGTGCGTATAAACGTATGTACGTATAAATGTATATTCAATATGTACATATGTACATTAAATACGTACGTATATGCAATATCTTTTGCGGAACACTAAACCTCTTATGGTCGCAGACGTTCTCTCTCGCATCTGCGTCGTCTCTCAGACTTCCCGCACTGCTATTGTATGCTACCGATTTACTACTTGTCCACTACTATTGTATTCAGTCTTGTATTGAATTTTCAATCTTGTATTTATGCTACGTCATGTTACGTTTTTATATTCTGTAATCCAACTTTCGTACTATATTGTAAATTTATGTTTTATGTTCGCTTTTGCGCTTTTTAAACTAATTCTTTACTCTTCTGGTAGGCATTAGAGCAGCAGACTTTTCTGGTGCTTCACCATTTTGTACACCAGTGCACTTAATTTTTCTCGTTTAACTCTGTAGTCGTCATGTTTTTTTTTGTTATTTTGTAAATAATACACAAATAAAATAATTAATTTAAAAAATAAAATTAAATTGAATATGTACGTATGCACATTAAGTACGTACGTGTACGTACACAAGTACATATTGTATGTACGAATGAACGCACCCAGTAAACATTAGGACATTCTATGTATGTTCTATGTATATACATATATGGATGTTTCATGTTCTATGTACATACATGAAAAGTGAAAAGTATATAAATTACATATTCTATGTATGTGAAATAATTACCACATGTATGTTCATGGAATGTCTAGTGCACGTACATAGGTATATTTTAAAAATGTTCAATGTACATTCGTGGTATATACATACATGTATTGCACAGCTTCGAAACATATGTTAAAATATACCTATGTATGTGCACTAGACATTCCATGAACATACATGTGGTAATTATTTCACATACATAGAATATGTAATTTATATACTTTTCACTTTTCATGTATGTACATAGAACATGAAACATCCATATATACATAGAACATACATAGAATGTCCTAATGTTTACTGGGCACATTCGTGGTATGTACACGGAGTATATTCCGAAAATATGCAATACGCATTCATACATGTACATGTATATATATTCCAACAACGTACATTATATGTACGTGGTATGTACACGAGGTGTATTCTGAAAATGTATTGCATATTTTCGGAATATACCCCGTGTACATACCACGAATGTGCATTGTACAGCTTCGAAATATACCCAAGTATGTACACTAGACATTCCATATACCTACTGATGCAATGAGTAATGTTGTATACATATATACATATTTTAAGAATGTATAGTGCATGTACATAATATGAATATGACAAGCACGTACGTTATATGTGTACCCATGTATATTCCTTTAATTATAGCTGGCAGTATAGATTTTTCATCAGTGTGATAAGTCCGGATCTACAATAGGGTTTTAAGCCTTAAGTCATAAAAAATGGGCGAATCACAGTCGCTTATTCTTCTCGGATTCGACTGTAATTGGTCAATTTCTTACGGCTTAAGGCTTAAAAACACCTATTGTAGATCCGGGGTAAAGGATAGTAGTGTTTTAATAAAACGTCCTTTATTTTGTAAAATAATTATATTTGAATACTTTATTAAACTTAGGCCTCACAATATATAAGTATAGTTCAGACAATATAAATTCAAATTATATTTGATACCAATCAAAATTAAATCTCTTATTTTTTAAAAATAAAATTGCACATTTGACAGATACTATAGGTATGTAATTCGTATACCTCTGAGAGATAAACAATATTTTTTTATCTCTCATACATATTGATAAAACATAAACTTTTAAATTAGGCTTTACTTTTTAAACTAAAACTGTATTTATGTTAAATCTATTAGCGCCGAGACACTATAGTGTCTTCTAGTTTTAACACTCCGGTGAAAAATTTTTCATACAAGTTTAACGTATATAAATATGTATACACGTATATGAACATATATAACAGATATTTACTTAAGAAAATTAAAATAAAACATACTGTATATTTGTAAACATTAATGCATAAAAAATTTTACCGCTCTTTTAGACGTATAGATTTAGTATATACACTATCGCTCGTAAGTATTTCTCAAAAATCAACAAAGTTGTTATATAAAAAGAATCCTAAAATATTTACATAACGCTTTATAACGGTGTTGAATAAACAAATTACGAAATATTTTCTAATTTTTCGAACTGTGTCTCGAAATTGGTGCGTGCGTGCGTACGTGTGTGCGTGTGTTTGTATTAGTGTGTGTAAGTTGCATCATAAGAAACATGGTGAAATTATGAGCGATAGTGTATATAATAAACTCTTCAAATTGGAAAGTAATTAAACAAAACTTTAAGTATTGTAACAAATGTAGATTATTTTAGTGTTATATTTTAGTGTTATATTCCTTTGTTTAAACTTGTTCACCGGTTTTGTTCGTTGCTTCATCTTCTGTATTATCGTTCATTATTTCGATTATATTGTTTGTGTCTTTAGTGGCATTGTGGATACGATCTTTACATCTAACGAGCCAGGATTTAATGAAGCTAACTTCTGCTTCAGTTGAATCAGCTGTGTTTTTGCAATATCGAACAGCGCCTAATATAACGAAATGGGATAAAAAAATGTACATAATATGAAAATACATAAAAAATAATTAAGATATATATAATTATTATTAGGCATATTTTTTAGTGTATAATCTATCCGAGCAAGTACAATGTTACATGTAATGTACATGTAACATGAAATGTAAGCGAAACAAGGTAATTGTAATATAACATATTGTGTACATTACATGTAACATTGTGTTTGCTTGGATCATTTTAAGTAAAATTTTTTTTAAGATAAGATGCGTGTGCAAAAAAACAAAAAAAATTACCCAAAATGACTGAAGCTATCGATAGATTTTTGAAAGGTTTCTTTTTCTTAGCCCCTTCCCAGGAATATAGCATTCCAACTTCATTTGTGAAGATTCTATACATGATTCTTCTCGTGATTTCTTTAACATTTAAGCCCCCGATGCGACTTAATTCTACAATCTAAAATAATTCGAATAATTACAAAAACAATAATTAATATTGGTTATCACTATGTGTACAATTGTGGACAGAACTGTTGCAAGACTTTTTTTCTCTATAGTTTTCGGAATGCAGTCTGCTTACTGAGCGATTGGTTTTTACTTATGGTCTAACTATTTCTGTTCAATCGCTCTATGAACAAGTCTGATTTTTAAAACTCGAAAAAGAAGTGTTGCAACCGTTCTGTCCACGATTATACACATCCGACTTCGCAATTATTTAGGGTCATACCAATTTCTTTTTATTCTGAACATCGACATTAAGCTATTGTTCCAATTCAGCTAATGTCTTTTCATTTACTGGAAACAGATGGATGATATCTGGTACATCATTTACAGTTACTGTCGGTTCATCTTGAATTCTTTTATTTTTTAATAAAAGGGCCGCAGTTTCCATCACATCGTTCAATTTTAAATGTATAGCGTTCAGTTCTTTCAATACTTGCTTTTCAAAGCCTACAATTTACAAATTGAATTAGTAGTATGTTTAATCATAATGTGTACTTAATATTTTTCTCCAACATCAAAAGTTGATTTTTATATCTGTGTTAGTGGTTAACAAAAAGTTAACTGTTGAGCACCATGGTAAAAAGAATAAAAAAATCAGAGCATAAGTTGAATAAGAGGAAAGCGTATTAGAAGCGTAAACGAAGCTTCTAGGAGATGAAAATTGAAACAATAAATCATAAAAGAAATGTAAACGCTTCCCTTGCATTCAATTTTTATTTTCACCAGGGCAGAAAAATTATAGCCGTTCGTTAAACTGAGAGTAAATTTTTCTAATGGAGAGAGAGAGAGAGAGAGATGACCAAAAAACAAATTAATGTAATAAACAGTTGTAGTTCCTCATATTATAGTCACAAATGCGGTAATGATCTTTTTATTACTCAATTACTTTAAAAATAATTTACTATTGTTTCGACGTCACAATATGTTATTTTTATGTCATTAAGAACTTAAAATGAAAAAAACGGATAAAATTAAAAGGTGAAAATCTTAAATTATTATCAAAAATCTCTTCTAATAATTTAGTCGTTAAGACGCAACGAATTCTGTTATTTTATTTTTAATTTTAACCTCGACACACTTCTTTTTGGTACCTTTGGAGGACACACGTGGGTCATTCGCGTCGGACTCGATTTTCACACATGTTCTTTAAGGTCTTTACTAAATTATCCTGCTATGCAAACATTTGCAACGGATACGTTTGCAACGCCCGTCTAAAGTATCATGCACTTTCTGTTCTTAATACAAAATGTACTATTAAAATTTTAATTTACCTGTATCTATTCCTTGAGAAATGTTACATTCAGTTGTCGATTTAGCTGCATTCTCGACTGACAGATTTCTAATTAATTGTAAATTATTTTCTATATGTAAAAGAATATTCAAATTAATTATAATAGAAACATAACAATATTATTTCTAAGGAAAATTAATGTTTACTATTTGTTTGAAGGGCACTTGAAGAAGGATAATTAGTATCTGATTCATGTGACAAATCAGACCGCGACAAATCAGAAGATTCGACATCGGACAAATGCTTCGTCGATTTATTTTTTCCTTTTTTCGTTTGTTTGATAATATATTTCGCCGTTTTTTTAATCCATCACTTTGCGACGAAAGATCAGATGTATGTTTGGCCTTATTCGCTTTTCGTTGAGCAAGAGATAGGTAATCTAAAAGCAACATTAAAGATTTTTATGATTGTGCATAATACATAAAGTATTATAAAATTGCTGCATCTACTTGGAAATTGTTTAACTAGTTGCAAAATAATCGTTTAATTTTTAAGTTATTAATATCTTTCCAGTAAAAAAAAATTACATGAAATATATAAATATAAATATGTGTATATACATATATACATATTCAGTAATATAAATGAAAAATATCACATAGAATACATATCTTACCGTAGCTACCTAAAATGATAGCTTTATGACGAGTCCATTCATTTTGCGGTGGCTTTTTAAATTTTATAAAATCATTAATTTCTTTTGAATTCCAATGCGATGGAGGCCACTTGCATTCTTTTGTGTCTTTTGAGTACCAAGTTTTTGGTACTGCTTCAACCGTTTGTTGATTTTCAAACTTGACAACGTACCAACCCATTGCATGGATGTTAGTTTATAATTTACTTATATATTATACGTATTACTTATAATATCTTTAACAAAAATTATTTAATTAAGATAGATTTAATTAAGATAATAAGATAAAATTACAAAGCATAATAGATATGTTAAATTAAAAAATGTACATATATTGGCTAGACAGTATCATAATTATTTGATGTTTTCATTTTAATATAAACTAACAAATTTATTTCTATCTAAAATAAAAAATGCATATTTTCACTAATAAAAATTCAAACCAATTTTAAAAACTTAGTTTATTATGGCCTGATTTTTTATTACAATTCAAATTTCATTTTCATTTACTGATTAACTTGCAGTTAGACTTTAATATTTCACCCAATGAGTTTCACCCATGACATCATCATAAATAAAGCCCATTGGATAAAACATCAGGTTAACTGTAACTATAAGTTAAGTATCAGAAAATGGAAAACTAGGCCTAAAACCACGATTTAAATCGATAGTTTTAATCACTTAACTTAGATTAAATCAATCTTGGAATTTTGAGTTATAAATGTAGCATTGGAAATGAGACGTATTGATCATTGTGGATAAGAACTACTAATTTTTTATTGATGTGTGTAATAAGCCACATTTTAAGTAAATTATCAACTTTTCGAATATATTGTATATCAAAAAGAGCTGACGAACATGGTTTAATATAAAAGTTCTTATGTCTTTTGTACTCGTACCCCACTAACATTTGAGAGTTTTCATAGCAATAAAAATTTTTTACTTCGACAATAGTTTTATCCGTAAGTTCAACAAATCTATCAGCCTCTTTTGAAACATGAATGCAATAATTGATAGTTTCATATTTTTTGTACTGAGGTGAAGTACAACCTTTGATTAAAGGGCCTTTATTGTGTTCAATAGAGAATTTTATAGGAGTGTTAACTGATTCTGTAACAAATTCCCTAACATTCTTTTCTTCAACAATTCGACGTACTACTTGTTCCAATACGTGAGAAGATTTTCGAATTTAATTTTTCAAATATTGCATATAATTTTCAAATATGAAAGCACTAAAATTATCGAGCGAACCAAATAATCTAACGCAATCACTCAAATGCAAAAAGTTATGAACATTATGTGAAATAAACTGTGGCCCATATAGTTTTTGCGAATTTATGATAAAATATTTGAATAAATCATGAGCATATGAAACATAATTTTCATAGCAAGAGTAATATTGACTGATCAATATTGAAGTAGACAAACTGAGTACAATAAAATCATTATACATCTTAGAAGATATAATATCTTTTAAGATTATTGGACCAGTATAAAGCAAAAGTAATCGGAATTCACTTGCTTTATATCTTTTGCATTCAGTAATAGGACGAGTTTTTCGAGAAAACTCACACGGAATATGACTCTTTAATCTTAAAAGACGTTCAGAAATTTTATTAACGTCACGAGCACGTAATTTATAAGGAGGTTTACCATAAATCCATCCATAGAATTTATTACAAAAAAAACTTTTTGTACCGCCAAGTAAGAAACAGTGCATATAATCTATAGGAACATTATCAATAATGTTAAAATTCGGAATCTTTAATAAAATACTAGTGCCAATGTGATGTTCAGGTTGAACTTTATTTCGAAATGAATTATCTGATCTTTTATGAAGATTTTCAGTATCGATGAAACATAGTACTCTTTTAGTCATATCTCCTTCTATATCACATTTAGTGCATGAAAAATAACCTGAATGCCCTTTAATAGCTAAAATGTATGCTTTTGCAGGTGTATCGCAAATTAACATTGACAACTTGAAATGGCATTTTTTAGAATTGATATATATTCCATTTTCTAATAATGTTATACATTCGTTCACAAAGTCTGTTAAAAACTCATTTGCATTAGGCTTTACATTGCCATGGTATAAGGCTACCATAAAAACTTTATTTTTAATTTTGTCAACTGATTTGACACTACATAATATTGGCCAAAAGGAACTATTTGTATTTTTAGATATGGGTAGGCCGTCAATATTCGCTGCTAATAAAATTTCTTCATTGTATTTGACTATTACATTTTGTTTATTACACATGTTATTTAAGGTTTCATTTATTCCAAAATAATAGTATAACCCTGATCCAAGTTTCTTCGCATGTGTATTATTTGGCGTTTTCAAAAGTGCTCTGGCATCTTTGGGCAAATAATTATAACCGGGTTCTGCTCGTATAATGTTCAATAAACTATTAAGTGTTGAATGAGGTATATTTTTGTTAATAGCCCATTTTTGTAATTTAGAGCAAAAAATATGCTCTTTATTTTCTATTACGATAGAATGATTAGTTTCTAGTACATGGACACTCTGGACATTTTCATCACAATTAAAATTTCTTGAATTATTAAATACAGTAATGTCATGGTTATCAGTATAAGCAACTGGTAACTTACTGTTATCAGTATAAGCAATATTAAAATGACGAGTATCATATTTACGAATAGAATTACTGTTAGAA